>NW_021941311.1:0-55081 GCF_902148845.1 Salarias fasciatus
GAAACGTTGTGTGAACGGGACCAGAGAAACTAAATCTGGGAATACGTCTGAAATCCATGACGTGGTTCAGCTCTCAAGCAGGTTTTGGAGTCGCAGCAGGTTCGTTTTGTGCTGGTTTGGGGTTTTTCTCAGGACTGGGATGGTATCGACATGACAATCAGCTGTCTGTCTCTGCAAACTGGTAAATTCCCAAAAGAGATGAAAACGGCTGAAGTCATTCCACTGGACAGAACTGGAGACACCAGATCAATAATTACAGGCCCGTTTCTTTCCTCCCACAGTTTTCCAGAATCACAGAAAAAGTTTCCACTGGATGAATCTACTGACAAACACAAGCTGCTGTGTGAAAGTCACCATGGATCCAGATCACAGAGATCCACATCACTGCATTAACAGAGTTCATGGAGAGAACCAGCAGCTCCACAGACACAAAGAATGAAGCAGTTCCAGAGTTCACTCATCTGAAGAAAGCATTGGACTCAACAAATCATGAGATATTCATCAATAAACTGGAGTTCTGCTGTCAGGGGCATGGCTTCACACTGGAGGAAAAGTTACTGAAGCAACAGACAACAGTTTGTCAAAACAGGAGATTTTCAGTCTTTATGCTTGGACATTGCTTATGGTGTCCACCAGGGGTCAGCATTGTGACTAAAACTATTTATTCCAGACATGGCAGCTTTGGCTCATTCCTCACATCACGTTTTTCTTTTGCACAACAGTGGATGCATTTTTCCAAACAATGAGTAGAAAAGTTAAACTGAGTAGAAAACCTGCAAAAACATGTTGCTTGCTCAAAATGAAGAGTTCATTCCTCAAAAGCAAGTTTCCTGCTGCTTATCAGAGCACATCAGCCTTCACAGGGCCCAGCGCACGTTCACTCACCCTGCAGACTCCATTACCCATACTGCCCTGGGCTTCACCACAGAAGTGTGCATGCCTGCTTCAAGCTGCCTGCAGTAAACATGGCAGTCCAGCCACAGCGTGTGGAACCGGAGCTCTTCAGTTCAGAAAATACAAGGAGAACTCTGCCACGCTCTCCTGGCTCAAAGCTCCAACAAGAAGAGAAGCAGAGTTCATCTGGACTGACGGGACATGAGCAAACCTTCATGTTATCAAACAGCACAGAGCTGGAGGACAGCAGCTGAGGACTGTCCACAAGCAGTGGACACTTGTTAGAAGGAAGAGAAACTGCTGCTGTGATGAGAACAAATCACTGAATGTTGAGGAGGCTGAACTGACTGCTGAGCAACAGGAAACAGTCCTGAGAGAAAAGCTCCAAAGCCACTGAGAGAAACTGTCATGAAGGAGGTAAAACCTGTAAAATACTACAGTTTATCTAGTTTTCTGATGACACAGATATTTTCTGTCCAGGGAGAAATTAGAGCAGCTCTCAGAGGAAACCAACTCAGAACTGAACACATTCAAGAAGAGCTTTGATTCAAACAAACTCTCAGTAAATTCTGTTGTTTGGAAGTCATGAGGGGAATATAGAGACTCTAAAGTTCTGACAGAAGGTGTAGAAGCAGACAGAGTTCCAGAAATCAAGTTTCTGGAAACCTCACATCAAACATACTGAATCCAAAACATCCACAAGTCTTCAGTCCTCAGCAAAGCAGAATCCTTCCTGAACAGCAAAGCTCTCCAGATGAGATCTTGTTCCCTGATACTGTCGTACTGGAACCACTGCCTGGAGGTTTGGAGCAGCAGCTCCAAATCCTCACTGCAGAAAAGAGCCGTCAGGAGGATCCATGAAGCAGCTTTCAGGACCACACTAATGTCTTCCTTCCAGCTGGTGGAGCACTGAAACTCCCCGATGGAGGAGAATTCCCAGCAGAGAGAGAAGCAGCAGTGAGCAGCAGAGTCCTACCTGAGCTCCACAGCAGCAGCAGCAGCAGCAGCAGCTTCAGCTCCATGTCCAGCCAGACCACGTCTCTCTGAGTCTGATCGGCTCTGTCTCTGGATACGTCTCCAGGTTGAGAAACGTTTGTAACCATGTTGAGCAAGAGGAGATTTCCTGAGAAACGGACTTGTATGATCAGATCTGATAGGAGGCTGCTGTCACACGTCAGGATGTGGTTGTGTTTCCATGACAGAATTAGAGATCTCCTCTCAGACTAAAGCAGTCTCATTCAATCAATCAATCAATCAAACTTTATTTGTAAAGCACTTTTCATATTCATAAAAAACAGCGCAAAGTGCGAAACAGTAAAATCTGTCATAAAAAGAAAAAAGAAAAACACACCATCAATAAGGGTCGTATGCACACAAACACACACACACAGACACACACACTCCCAGTTTGTTTCACAAAAAAGAGGAGACATGGCATGGCACTGAGCATCATGGGAAACACCATTGATTTGTCTCAGTTCTCAGTGTGCCAGGACTCTCTTTTGCATCAGTCAAAAAATAAATAGCCTAAATAAATAAAAAATCAATCAATCACGACGTGCACGCATGGCTCATGCAGAAACAAACCTGCCTCTACAAACTCATTTTTTCCCTCCTGGTTTGTCACGTTTGTTGAGCTTTCCCTCTCCAGCAGCCAGCAGAGCACGGATGCAGCAAAAGATGTTGTATGTGAGTTCCAGGGCAGCTGGATGGAGTCAGACAGAGAATCTGTCAACAGCTCATGCACACTTCTCTCCTAAAGCTCAGAGCAGTATGGGTAATCAAGTCTCTGCAGGATGAAGTGGTCAACGTGGGCTCGGCACTGTGAAGGCTGATAAGTGGCGGGAACAGCGATTTGAAGGGTTAAAGTTCGGCTGACCAGATCCTGACTCCCCAGATGTGAGACCAAGACTGTGGCTGTGTGGGACGATGTGGGACACCAACGCATTCTTCATGTGTCGAGTCCAAAATAACATTAAAAAAAAACATTTCCATGCTGCCGCTCATCTTATAACATTCTAAAGCTTTGCTGTGATGAACGTTCATTCCCCACATAGTGATGGAGAATCTAACAGGAGCCTCAAGCTGCAGCCAGCAAACCGCTGGTTGGTTCAATTTAATTTATATTAATCAGCAATTGGTGGAATCAGTACTAAAAACTGCCACACACTGTTTGGCAGATTATTTATAGAAAATGAAGCAAATATATTCTTGGTTTATTATTTTGATTTTTTTTCTACTTCCTGGTGCCGGGGGAGGAGGGCCCCCTTTGCCCCCGGCCCCCTCTCTTCTCCAGCCACCACTGCATGCTGCACCGTGTGCTGAACGCTGGTTCTTTCAGCTGCTGTTCCCTCCTCTGGGTTTGAATCTTCTTTGGCTTCCGGCAGGAACATGTCCAGAGAACAGGAAGCCTCCTTCTGAGGAACACCTTTCTTGAGAGTCTCACATTCTCAGTGTGAAACGGAAGAAAGACTTCGGCAAACTTCACTGAACCTGTCAGGCTGACCTTCCACTGAGTTCATCCAGGGAGAGAGAGCTCCAGGCTCTGTTCTCGCTGCATTTCCTTCTATTCCCTCCAGTTCTCTCTGCTCTGCATTAGTTTGCTGCTGGTTCTCCTCTGAGGTTCCGTCCGTCCCGCGTCCCGGTTGATGGACAAGACCACACAGTGCGGCCAGGACACTCATTTGATGTTAGAAGCCTCGGAACTCTGTACAGGCGCGTCCCGGCCCATTGAAACCACTGAATATCTTCACTATATATGTCAGTGAAGTGTTGGGGGTCGGGGTCTGAATGGAGGAAACACATCCAGCAGTGATGCAGCGACTGAGGATGAACTGACTTTAAAAGCAGCTCCAGCAACACCTTGGTGAGTCGGAGCCGTCCAGCCAATCAGGGAGAGAATACCAGGCTGATGAGGGAGTGGACAGACTGGCTCCTCCAGAGCTCCACACACTGCAGGAGTTCTGGAAACAAAGACTGAACATGTTCATGATGGAGCATCTCAGTTTTCAGCCTGCAGATGATACACAGAGATAAATCCGACTGCTTTAATCTGAGAGGAGATCTCTAATTCTGTCATGAAAACACGAACACATCGTGACATGTGACAGCAGCCTCCTATCAGATCTGATTATACAAGTCTGTTTCTCAGGAAATCACTTCTTGCTCAACATGGTTACAAAAGTTTCTCAGCCTGGACAAATAAAGAGTTAAAACTACAACAAAAATATACAAGTCCAACAAACTGATGCAAATAACAACAAAATGTTCCATTTCAGGGGGGAAGGCACATGGAGGACGACCCAAGATGCCAGTCACTCCCAGAGTTGTGTGTAAAGTTCTTTTTTTTTGTCCATGAGGAGAAACAACAATCCAAAGTCTCCAAAACAAAAGGAGGAGTCCAGCATGGACTCAGGAGCCAGATCCAGAAACCAGAAGCTGCTTCAGCAGAGGGCAGAGAAACAGGAAAGAAGATCCTCCAGACCGCCTGGCAGGAGCTCAGCATGCAGCTCTCTCTGCTGACCGACTGAACGGGAACAGCATCGACTCAGAGCAAGAAGACAAGACGACCCCCCAACCTGAAGACAGACCGAAGCCCCGATGAGCCCCGAGCTCCAGGTGACCCCCATGAGCCCAGACCACCAGGTGACCCCCATGACCAACGAGACACAGGTGAAGCACATCAGGGTGGAGAACAGCGATCAGACATGAGGAGGGGAAGCAGCAGAGGCTGGAATGAGAGACGACCGGCCTGTTTCCACCTCCCTACTCTACTCTACTGTACTCTACTCTACTCTACTCTACATCCGTGGATGTGGACCATGTTAAAGTTGATTGGCCATTAAGCCATGAGTTGACCCCAAGACCCGCCCCCTCATTTACATATTATTATTACTACTTTCTACTTCTGTCATTTTTACACAGGTATACCTGTCTTTTAAGGTGATTCACAGATTATGTCTGAATTTTATGTTTATTTTCATTTACAAGACGATTTTGTAGGCTGATTTTTTTATACAAATTTACATTTTCCCTCAATTGAAAACAATAAAAATATTTTACATTTAAAAAAAAAAAGACAATCCAAAAATTATGGAATTACGGAAAAAAATAATATATAAATGTGACAGTTTATAAAAAAGTATGAATGAATAAATAAAATGTCTGACGAAAAATAATTTGGAGAAAATAATAATTTGGAGAAAAGAGAATGTGAAAGTAAAACAACATACAAATAATACATTCATCAAAATTGATGAGGAAATAAATTTATAAAAATCACAAAATAAATGAATAATAAATGTATATATTGGCCCATTTTCATATTTCTGTATTTATTCTTAATTATGTCCGTTTCGGTCCTCCATAGTTTGATGAACCTCCAGCATAAATCAGACTGCTTTTAACTGAAACTCCATGAAGTTTTGATTCATTCTTTAAAATTTAATTTACAGAGAATTGCAAAAATATTCTGAAGAAAATGTCTCAAAATTATTCGTGAAAAATTGAAGAAGACCAGAAAAAATGGTTAAAATGGAGAATAATTAAACATTTGAGAAAAAAGTCATGATATTTCTGTGCTCCTCTTGGCTTCAGTGAAGGAAAAATAATTCAGATATTTTTATAGGGCATAAAAAAACAAGAACAATCCCCAAACCTGTCTGAGAATGATCACTGTCTCCAGAAATAAAACTAGAATGTTTTTTTCTATATTATCAGGCCTGGGATCAGGAACACATCCAACAGTGAAGCAAGTTGAAACATCTCAAAAAGGAAATAAATGGAGGGCATTTGTGAAGAAAAAACAAACTTGTTAAAACGCCTCCTGACAGCATGAAATAAGAGTTCAAATAAACATTTTGTCTTTTCAATGAAATAATTCTGCCACAATATGGTCAAGAAGGTCAGACCAGGAGTATTGCTGTTGTCAAACTATCAATAGTTCCAGCTAATTATCTTTATCAATAATCAATAAACTGATTCCCTCCTTGTCAACGTCAACTGGTGTTTCAGGGGCGTTTGTTTTCCTCTCTGTTCCCGCAGGAGCGGGCGGGGCGGAGACTTCATGACTCACACACACCTGCAGACATTCACAGGCCTCCTGTAGAAATGGACTCAGTGTGAAGCTGCTGGTGTTTAAAGGAGGGAAACTTGGTGTCAAAAAAGGTTGTTGGGCGGCGGGAAAAGAGAATTGAAGAGAAGTCAGTCATGAGAAGAGAGATGGAAGTCTGCCCTCTGGCGGTCAAAAGTAGGAACTACTGCAACCATTGAAACCTCGAAATAGATGTATTAAAATCACATTTCCTGGATTAACTTAACAGTCTGCTTCATGAGGATGGTCCGTCGAAGAATTGTGATGAATGTTTCATCATTTATCAAAGCTCAAAAGAAACTTTCAATCAATTAATGAGCTTTTCCATCAAACGCTGAATTGGAAGCAAACTCCAGCCTCTTTCACTGCTGCAGTCACAAAAGGATCTTCTGACCTGCAGCAAAATTAGCTGACGCCAACATACATAGTGAAACAACCTTCGTTACACATATTAAAATTAATCAGTGTGTAGGAACTCTGCTTTTCTCGCTTGTCTTTATTTACTGTCTGTTTAGTGTTTTCTAAAGTTTACCGCGGTGCAGCACGAAAAGTGTCCGGCTGTTGCTGTGCCAGTGAAAGAAGGTTCCTACCTGAGAACACGCTGACATCCGTTATCGCTCTGGCAGCAAGAAAAGCCTCCTTCTGGAACATAAGTTTGATTTTCTCAGTTGAACAGAGTCGCTGGGAGATGCCAATCCACGTGGGTTTGTTTACACCTGCCAGTCTCATCACACGGAAGAGAAGGAGCTCTCGCGATAATCTCCCACGAGAACTGGAAGGTGTCACTTTCTGTGAAACCTTCAGATGCAGAGCTTCATCTCATGTCTTCCTCTTCTGCTGATGTTTGAGACATGAAACACTCTTCATCGTGTTGAAGAGCAGAAGGACTTCTTCAACATTTCCTTTTTTGTTCCTTCAAAGTAAAATTTCTCAGACGGCGAGGAATTGAAAGCCGACATTTAAAGACTTCAAAAGAGCATTGGAGTAAATTAATTTATGACAAAGTAACGAGCCTCTACTGGTTTTTCCCCCTTTACAATAAAAAATATACAGTTATTGCTCAGACAGCAACTGCTGAGTTCTGTTAAATTAACTTTTGTCTACAGTAGTTTTTTGTGTTGGATAAATGAGCTTTGACTCCATATAAGTCCATCTGAAGACAAACAGCCATGGTGAGGCAGCGGTGTCTCCACTTCTGCACATTGTATTTTTCAAAAAGTTCATTTTCAAAAAAAAAAAAAAAAAAAGCTGTGAATTAGCTTAACACGCTTATACTGTAAAAATCAAAAATCTATTACTAATATGCCACTCATTTGAAGAACAGTAACAACAGTCACATTTGGGATGTTTTCCTCTACTATTTCCCGTCTATATTGCTTGAAATTAAGTTTCATTCATTTTCAAAAACACTCTGCCGATTTTCAGTCTTACAATAAAATCACATTTTCATGATTAGAATATGAGAGCCTGAGTTTAGTGGAACCACAGGGAAGGAAAAAAATAAAAACAGGCGAGATTGAAGTAAATCTTACTTCACAGTGTGGCGCCCCTAAAATAGGGTGACACCACATTTATTTATTTAGCTGACCATATTTAATTTATTCATGTCGGAAATTATTCTGTTACTATTTCAATTTCTCTACTTTTGTGTAATTGAGGGGCGGAACTTTTGTTTTCTCTCGCTGCGCTGGGAACGGTTAAGGGGCGGACACTTCTGCCGTTCATTCAGACGTTATTCGGGAGTTAAACAAGATGCCTCTCGTCTTCTGTCTCCTCTTTTCACCTGCTTAAAACAGGTAATATTTTTGTTACTGTGGTCATCATCACCCTGAGACCCGTAACAAATCTTGGGGGCTCGTCCGGGATCGACGCCACCTGCTGGTTCGGAGCCGATCCATTAATGACATCTGGGACCAATGCTGATGCTGGTGTAGAGCCGTGAGTCGAATCGGAGACGGAGCTGTCTGTGAGCTGAGTGATTCCATCGAGAGGGAGGAGGAGTTGCCATGGCCGCGAGTGGGAGGAAGAATCTGGTGTGGAACATCAGGAGAAGCCTACTTACCTTGTCAGCGGAGGAACTCTTCAGGATTGCCAAAGATGTGGACACAGCTGCAGGACAGGACTCGACAAAGCTCGAAGAGGGAGACCAGGAGGGCTGTTTCGACTACATCAACTCTTTCATGTATAGTAAGCAATTGCTTGAGGCAGAGGACAGTGGGATGGTTGAGCTATTGGTTTTAAAGGATTGTATCGATGCTGTTATTCGGGACAGAGATGTATCACGTGTGTCTGATGACAGAGAGGATTTCAACCTGCAGACCATTCAGATTCCCACCCAAACAATAGCTGCACCCCACAAAACTGGTGTTGCTGTCACTGGTCCGCCAGAAGCGATGCAATTAACCCATGACACAACCATGCAACCTCAGACTGTCGAGGCAATCAGCCTTACTAATGTAACTGATCTCACAAATTCTGAGTTGCGAGACATGCTCACTAGCTATGAGGAGCTGGGTAGGAGGCTAAGGCAGTCCATGTTGTCACCCACCGAGCGAGTACTTGGGCACTCTCCACTAGATCAAACTTCTAACTTCAATGAGGAGCCAGCCCAAAGAGGACCACCCCACCACCCCATGACCCCAGTGTCCCGTGAGGGTGTCATCAGGGGTGTCAGAGATCTGTCCTATCTCCAGAGGAGAGAGTTCAAAATTCAAGGTGGTCAGGTGGGAGACCATTCATCTGACATCAGCTACAATAACATCTGTAAGCAGATTGATGAAGGGATCAAGGAAGGCTTCCATGACACAGAAATAGTCCGAGGTGTACTCAAAATAATCAAACCTGGTATTTTCAAGGATATGCTCATCAATAAGGATGACCTTACTGTGACAGAACTGAAAGGATTCCTCCAGGCTCATCTGAGAGAGAAGAACAGTACCGAGTTATTTCAGGAGCTAATGTGTGCGAGGCAGGATGATAATGAGACACCACAACAGTTCCTCTACCGTGTGATAGGCCTGAAGCAACGTGTCCTTTTTACATCTAAACTTCCAGACACTGGCATACAATATAGTCCAGCTACTGTTCAGGATGTTTTTCAGCACACAGTATACCAGGGTCTCGGGAATAAGTTCAGTGACATACGACGAGAGTTGAAACCGCTTCTTTCAAGTGGAAAAGTAAGTGATGAAACAATACTGCGTCATGTGATGAGAATCACTAATGAGGAGAATGAGAGACAGAAGAGGATTGGGTCATCACGTCGCCAGGTTTCCACAAGTGCACATAGTGTCCAGCTTCAGCCTGGAATAGCTCAAAAACGTAGTGATGAGCAAGAGAAAGCAGCTGTGAGATCAAAAACTGACCAAATTAAACAGCTTACAGACAAAGTCGAAGAGCTCACTAGTTTAGTGGAGTCATTGAGACAAAGCCAGTCACGAGCAGTAAATGTGCCTCAACACACCCAGAACAGAATGAGAGTGAGAAGGGATAAACCATTTGGGTGCACTAACTGTATTGAACAAAATAGATCAGATTGTTGCCATTGCTTCTCATGTGGAGAAGAGGGCCACAGGGCTGTAGGCTGCCTAAAGAAACAGAAAAATCAGGGAAACGCGAACTGGTCACTGCAGCGGGGCACACAGTGATCAGATCAGAGCGAATGCCCCAAAGTCAGTGTGCAAGTAAGACAGGGGTTCCAGCTAGGTCCAACAGTCAACGAACAGGCTCTGACTGGCCCTCTTCCCCTGAAGTAGCCACTAACAGTCAGGTTGAGACCGCATCACTGTCCAGCGTTGAGTCATTTGGTACCAGACGTGGAGCTGTTGCAAAGTTAATTGGAAAAAAGGCCCTGATTCAGTGTAACTTAAGTGGCCTGGCAGTAACTGCATTGATGGACACAGGCGCACAAGTAAGCATGATCAGCCGTGCATGGAAAGAAAGATACTTGCCTGATCTTAACATACTCCCATTATCAGAAATCATTGGAGAAATGGATGAGTTAAAGGTACATGCAGTTACCAGGGAACCTATCCCATTTGATGGCTGGGTACCCTTAAAGATCAACCTGCCTGGGAGTGAAGATCCCAGCCTCTCTATTCGTGTCCCAGTCCTAGTGAGCAGTTTGCCCATGGACAGACCATTGATTGGTTTTAATGTTTTAGAACAACTCATTGAGGGACAGCCAGAACAGTTAATCCCAACCTTGACTACATTGATCCATAATGCCATATCCGTATCCCCTGATCAAGCAGAAGCACTCGTGAGTTTTGTCCAGAAAGCGGAGCAAAACACACATCTCGGGCGCCTCAGAACAGGTGGGAGGGATACAGTTGTCCCTGCTGGACAGGTTGCCTGGTTGAGATGCTGGGTTCCTCCCACCATGAACCCCTCTGATCACCTGGTGTTGTTTGAGGCAGATGAGTGTAGCCAGCCTCTAGAGCAGCTTGATGTAGGGACAGCATTAGTTGAGGTACAGAACTCAGGTAAGCCTTATGTTAGGATTGTTGTTGGCAACAGCACTAAGCATGATGTTACACTACCCAGAAAGACAACCTTAGGCACCTTGCAACTCATTGAACGGGTCGTGGATGCAGACTCCCCAGATAGTTTCACCTCTGTATCAGTAGCCGCCAGTGAGGCTACTGTTCAGCCTAATGAGCCAGGTGAGTCGAGCCAGTCTCTCTGGCATCCACCAGTAAACCTTGAGCATCTAAAGGGAGAACAACAAGAAATTGTTAAGAGAATGTTGTTTGAAGAGTCTAAGGCATTCGCAAGAGATGGGAACGACATCGGTTGTAATCCCAGTCTACAGATGGTAATCAGTTTAAAGGACGAGATCCCAGTGCAGAGGGCGTACACTTCCATCCCAAGACCACTTTTTAGAGAGGTCAAAGAATACATCCAAGACCTCCTTGTAAAGGGATGGATTGTTAAATCTAAATCCTCTTATGCTGCCCCTATTGTGTGCGTGCGTAAGAAGGATGGCACATTGCGCCTCTGCATCGATTATCGTCTGTTAAACCAGAAAACTGTGCCAGACAGACACCCACTGCCCCGAATAAGAGACTTGCTTGACACTTTGGGGGGTAACACCTGGTTCAGTATCCTGGACCAAGGAAAAGCCTACCACCAGGGGTTTATGGCTGAAGAGTCGCGTCATCTGACTGCCTTCATCACCCCCTGGGGGCTTTATGAGTGGGTCCGAATCCCTTTTGGTCTCTCAAATGCTCCTGCAGCATTCCAGAGGAGCATGGAGGAGATGCTGAGCACTCTGAGGGATGACTGCTGCATACCTTATCTTGATGACATTCTCTGCTACTCACAGTCATTTGAGGCTCATGTGGAAGTGATCCGAAAGGTACTCCAGGCCTTACAGAGCTATGGCGTGAAACTCAGGCCTGAAAAGTGTGAGATGTTTAAAGGGGAAGTTCGTTATGTGGGGCGCCTAGTCAGTGCTGAAGGTGTCCGAATTGACCCAAAGGACCTGGACGCTGTACTGGCCCTGAAAACAAAAGCCCCACAGACCATCGGTGATCTGAGAAGGGTCCTTGGGTTTCTCAGCTACTACCGATCGTACATTCAGGGTTTCTCCAAAATAGCTCAGCCACTGTATGAGTTACTTCAGGGGAAGTCGTCAATGCTCCCGGTCCATGGCCGTCATGGTAAAAACAAAGGGCCTCAGTTGCCATCTAGAACACCTATCGAATGGACTGCTAGGCATCAAAGTGTACTGGAAGAACTGGTTGACGTGTTGACTCATCCTCCGGTCCTAGCTTACCCAGATTTTGACTCGCCATTTATCTTACACACAGATGCATCTGAGCGTGGCCTTGGGGCTGTCTTGTACCAACATCAGAATGAAAAGTTGCGAGTCATTGGCTATGGATCGCGCACCCTAACGCCGCAGAACGAAGCTACCATCTGCATAGTGGCAAGCTAGAGTTCCTGGCTCTCAAGTGGGCAGTGTGTGAGAAATTTAGGGATTATCTCTTTTATGCTCCATACTTCACAGTATATACTGACAATAACCCGCTCACATATATCATGAGCACGGCTAAGCTTAACGCTGTAGGTCACCGCTGGGTAGGAGAACTATGTGATTTCCATTTCAACATCAAATATAGGCCAGGGAAAGCTAACATTGATGCAGACACCTTGTCTCGTATACCGCTTGACATGACACACTACATGGCCTCATGCACGGAGGAACTGTCTCGGGAAGTTGTGAGTGCTTCCTGGGAGGGAACGCGAGTGGCCCAGCAAAATGAAGTGGCTTGGGTGGCAGCCCTCGTTGCCTCCTCCCTTGATACGGTCCTGTCACCTTACACACCCTTCCAGGAGATCAAGCAGGATGCCTTGATCCAGGCCCAACGGGAGGATCCCACATTTGGAGAGGTCATAAGACTCAAAGAGACTAACGGAAAACTAACAGATGACATTCGGAGGTCAGTGAAGGGACCGGCTTGCAAACTCCTCCGCGAGTGGGATCGACTCCACCTTGAAAATGGAATACTGTATCGACAGACAACCACAAGAAAACAGTTAGTCTTGCCTCATAAATACCATGACATAGTGCTAAAACATCTTCATGATGACATGAGACATGTGGGGACAGAAAGAGTACTCCATCTCGCCAGGGAAAGGTTCTATTGGCCTCACATGAAGGACTATATTGAGGACTATGTGACTAAGAAGTGCAGCTGCATAAAACAGAAAAAGCCGACAACTCATGTGCGAGCACCAATGAGCAGCCTAAAGTCTAATTCACCCCTCGAATTAGTTTGTATTGATTTCTTGCACCTTGAGAAGAGCAAAGGAGGTTATGAGTATATTTTAGTAGTGGTTGACCACTTCACAAGATTCGCTCAGGCCTACCCTACCAAAAACAAGTCGGGGCGGACAGCAGCAGAGCGGATTTATAGTGACTTTGTGCCTCGTTTTGGATTCCCTCACAAACTCCACCACGACCAAGGGAGGGAATTTGAAAATGAGCTCTTCCGAACTCTTGGCCAGCTGTCTGGGGTAGGGCACTCCCGCACAACACCATACCACCCCCAAAGTAACCCAGCTGAACGATTCAATCGGACATTGTTGCAAATGCTACGTACGCTGACAGACAGAGAAAAAGAAGCATGGAAAGAACATCTCCCACAGGTCATACATGCCTACAACTGTACACGACACGAGTCTACAGGTTATTCACCTCATTTTCTGCTTTATGGGAGACATCCCCGTCTTCCAGTGGATTTTCTGTTTGGATTGGCTGGAGGATCGGACCCAGAGACGCACAGAGGATATGTGGAGAAGTGGCAGAAAAGGATGACAGAAGCATATCGTGTTGCTAACAGTAACAGTCTGTCGTCTAGCGCCAAGGGAAAGTCTCATTATGACAAGAAAGTGAGGGGGGTGATCTTAAAGCCTGGAGATAGAGTGTTGGTTAGAAACTTGGGTGAGCGTGGTGGGCCAGGTAAATTGCGTTCCTACTGGGAGAGTAGAGTTTATGTGGTCAAGGAGCAAGTTTCAGACAACCCAGTATATGTTGTCTATCCTGAAAGTGATGAAAAAGGGAGAACAAGAACTTTACACCGGAACCTGCTCCTACTGGTCAATGATCTGCCGGTAGAGTTCCCATCACAGAAAACACGAACACCAGCAACAGAGCCAACACGAAAACAAAGAACGGCTCAGACAAGGACAAGTGACAGGAAAGATCAGACAGGGAAGACTGAGACCTCAGAATCGGATGATGAATCAGAAGGTGGATACTGTTTAAGAATACCAACAAGATGGGTTGAACCTAGGTTCACCACTAACCCACAGAGGCCAGTCAATAATCAAAGGAAGGATGCATCCACACGTGAGACACGGGTCCCCTCTGGAGGAATGTCCACTTTAGCAGGAAAGAAATGTGTTGGAGTGCAGGAGGAGCCCTCACCAGGTGTGCCTGTAAAGGGGAGGCAACACGGAGGTGAGAGTCCTCCTGGAGCACACAGAGGCAGCCAGATGGGGGTGGAGACCCATCCTGTGACTGAACCAGATTCTGAGCCTCTGGAGGATGGGACAGTTGATGGGAATGATGTACAGGCACCTCAGAATACGCCTTCTCATGAGGCGCCAGAGTTGCCTCAGCATGGATACTCTGAGGAGCAGATACCAGACATTATTGACTCTCCAGTACCACTGCGACGGTCCACCCGACAGAGACGACCAGGTCAAATGCTAACTTACCCATCTCTAGGACACCCAATATACCAGTCATTTCCCTCAGTAAATGCAGTGGATACTTGTGTGATTCCCCTCAGCAATCTTTGGCACACACAGGCATGCCTACCACCATTCCAAAATCTACCTCTTCTCCAGTACCAGTGTTTACCCTTACCCTACCCAGTACCGGGTTATTAGAAAGTCACAGGGTACACAGGAACTCGGAACACTGGTGATTAAGACTTTTTGACTTTTGTATATATTGTATATATTTGAAAATGCTGAGAATTTCTGTGTACATAAGGTGTTAAAAGTGTTTAGAAATTTATGTTAAGTGCCAGGAGTCACTTCTGTTGTCGGGGAGCATGTGGCGCCCCTAAAATAGGGTGACACCACATTTATTTATTTAGCTGACCATATTTAATTTATTCATGTCGGAAATTATTCTGTTACTATTTCAATTTCTCTACTTTTGTGTAATTGAGGGGCGGAACTTTTGTTTTCTCTCGCTGCGCTGGGAACGGTTAAGGGGCGGACACTTCTGCCGTTCATTCAGACGTTATTCGGGAGTTAAACAAGATGCCTCTCGTCTTCTGTCTCCTCTTTTCACCTGCTTAAAACAGGTAATATTTTTGTTACTGTGGTCATCATCACCCTGAGACCCGTAACAACAGCATAAATGTAATTATCAGATTTGACCACAGGAGGGCAGCAAAGCACTTGTTCTGAATCTGGATCAAATTAATTTATTAGTTTAGTTCTGGGTATTTTTTGTTTGTTTGTTTGTCATTGTTTTTTTGTTTGTTTGTTTGTTTTTTTTCGGCCAAAGCCTGATTTTACTCATGTTAAATAAATCTAATTTGCACTTCCATGGAGATAAAATAACAAACAAATTGTCTCTTCCTGCTGGGTCAGAGGGGAAGAGAAGCTCCTGGGTTGGATAGGAGCCCTGCCCTCTCTCTCTCCTCACTTTAGCTGGTTTTCCTTGAATGGAGGAAAAAAGGTCATTTAGCCAAAGGTTGTACAGAACAGATTAAACTGAGTGAGGCAGTCACAAAGGCAAAAGCCTTGTAAAAATCCATGTTTCCCTCGTCCTAACAGGTGATACTAAAGACTTTCTAAGTTGTGTTGATGCTAAAGGAAAAACAAACAAGGGGCAGTTTTCATCTGCAGTGAATCTCTGCTGAAATAACTTCAGCTGGACTAAAGCTTGGCTAATTCAGTTCTCTCTACACACACTGGAAATTACAGTGAGGTTTCTCCAGTGGCGGACC
This sequence comes from Salarias fasciatus, assembly GCF_902148845.1. Lineage (NCBI taxonomy): Eukaryota > Metazoa > Chordata > Actinopteri > Blenniiformes > Blenniidae > Salarias > Salarias fasciatus. Next base: position 15,466 of record NW_021941311.1, read on the forward strand.
GTGCATTTCTCATTGAGGCCTTCAGAACAGATCCGCCTGAACCAATCCACCTCCCAATAACTATTTTGTCTACAAAAAAAAAATCTTATTGTGCAGATATGCACATAAAGAGTTGTTGCACAGCAGATAGATACTTGTGCAGCCAGAATAAATGCCTTTGCTGAAGTGCACAATTCTCCTGCTACACATGTGCACATACAATGAGCATCAACAACTTAATAAAACAGCAGTATTATTTAGGAAAAGCGGAACATTTTACTCACCAAAATCCCGATTATTTGAAAACAAAATACATCCTCCTTTCCTTCCTCAAAAAGAGTTCAGTTGCTCTGTCATATAGATTATCCGTGCGTTTCAGTTCCATAAAGCCAGGGCTGAAAGTCCAGCTCGCCCTGTGGTATTTCTGGCCTAAGTTTTATTGTGTGGCATTCACACGATTACATTCCTCTTCTGACTTCTTCCGCCGTTTTTTGGCACGCTTCTCCTCCTACAAATTTTGTACGATTTGAACCATTCAGATATCAAAATGTGCAGCTTTTTAAGGACATTCCTGCTATGTTCTAGCTTTTTAATATCTTTTAAACTTTTTGAAATATTTCAACTTTTGTGTAACTTTTTTCCCCATGTTAACGGATGGAGATTTTTTCAAACTTTGGAACCTTATAACTTCCTCAAATCTTAACCGATTTTAACCATTCAACTTTTAAAATATTCAACTTTTTAAACTCTTTCTTCAACCTTTTTAAACTTTTTCAACTTTGTTCAACTTTTTGAAATATTTCAACTTTTTAAAATTATTTTTAACATTGAAGTCAATGGGAAAACCCTTCAACTGACCTTTCAACTCCTTCAAATTTGAAACCTTACAACTTTGTCATACTTTCACGTAGACAAGTCATTTTAGCTTTAAAACGTAGGCATTTTTGTCCTCTATTTAGCTATGTAATATCATCGCAAAATCTTTCACCAAAATTCAGCTGTGACCCTTCAAGTATGGAGAGAATTTCAGCCATTTTTGGAGTTTATAATGGGTGTGTATTGGAGAAGCTAGAGTGGGAGAGTGGCAGTTAGAGTGTGGGAGGCTCTGAATTTTAACCCAAAAAAAAAATCTTTTCTCGTCCGTACGGCCACATTTCTGGCTCAATCTGCACAATAACCCCTCAAAACGAAGGAATTTTTCTTGTGACCCGTACAATTGAGTCACTTTGTCTCTATCTCAAACGGTTCTCTCTCCAGAGGCATTTGTTTGAGGAGAGTGCAGAATTTTCTCCCATCCGCTCCAATGCATTTTCGAGACGCCTGAATCCAAAACTTCACTCGTGTTCGCACAATCGCCGTGGCTGAATGGATGACCCTACAGACATGATTCCTGCACCATTACATTCATGAAAGACTTCTGAATCTGACTGTGTGAAAATCTTTTTCAATTTCGCCTTTCGGTCCCCGAGAAACGACATTTCTTCAACCATGCGCACTCCATTAAAAAGTGCTGATTCACTGTCATGGCTGCTGTGCAGCTGGTCTCCATAGCAACAGACACACCTGTTGTGCTGCTGCTGCTTGATTAGTCTGGATTTTTCCATTAAGACTGGAGCTCTATTGATCCTCTGTTACTCTGACACTGACTCCACTGCTGTTTACTGCTCTCTTCTGCTTTGTCAACTATTAACCTTTTTGAAAAATTTTCAGATTTTTATGACTTTTTTTAAGTTTTTCAAAGTTTTTCACGTTTTTTCACCTTTTTGCAACTTAATCAAACTTTCTCAACTTTTTCCGCTTTTTTAATCTTTTTCAAGTTTTTTCAACTTTTTTCAACTTTTTCAAGTTTTTTTTTTAACCTTTTCAACCTTGTTCAACTTTTTGCAACTTTTTGCAGTGTTTTCAAACTTTTTCAACCCTTTTCAACCGCTTTCAACTCTTTGCAGTCTCTTCAAACTTTTTCAACTTTTTTCAATTATTTTCAAAACTTGTTCAACTTCCTTTTCAACCTTTCTTCTTGAACTTCTTTTGCATTACAGTTTACAATTTTCAGCTCAGCATTCACACTTGCAGTTTCTTCAGGAACTGCAATTTTTTTCTAGTTTCTCTTCAGGTCTTCTTCTTCTTCTTCTTTGGAATAATTGAGGTAGGCGACCAACAACTTAGGTGCATACCGCCCCCTACTGTATCTCTTGGTGATTGTAAATCAGAGGGCCTGGATATGCTGTTGTTTGAAGCCAGAAGGCGCTGAGTCGCCAACTCGAAATTTGATTGGTTGAAGCAACTGTCTGATTGGTTGAAGCAACTGTCTGTTTGACGCTTCACTTTACTTCACTGCGCCATCAGGAACGGATAGCGAAGGCCTCGGGCAGATTTCTTTGACCCTAGCAACAGATGATGCCTGAAATCTGATTGGTTAAATGATTTAATATGAAAAAAACATGTCTGGAAGCAGCGCAACCACAGAAAACTATGAAAGGAACTGGAACATACCGTTTGGAATCGTTTATTAATTATTTGTGGACAAAATATAATTTACATCAGTCTGTAATTCAGATAATTTTTAGGCCAGCAGAGAAGGCTTTGCAGGCCCTGACGGCCCACCACTGGGTTTCTCTGACATAAAATATCATGTGGTCATGAAGGTGAGATCAGCCAGGGTGTCAAACTGAATCCCTGAAGGGCCGGCATCCTGCATGTTTTAGATGTTTCTCCTCTAGGTTGGAAAAAGGACAAATCATGAGCCCCTCACTGCAGTCAGCTGCGTTATAACTGGGGAGACCTGAAACCTGCAGGATGCTGGGCCCCAGGACTGGAGTTCAACACGTGGTCACTCTGTGGGATCAGTGGTGTGCCGTAGTGTGGGCTGTACTGGAGGCTTCCCTCTCAGGGGCCAAGAAATGTCTCACTTCTGAAGAAGAAACCTGATTCCAAGTTCCTTCTTCGGTCTCACTCAGAGAAATAACGCCACTCCACCGGAGATTTGAAATTTTCACAGGATTTTTATTCACTCAAAGGATTACAGGTTATAATTCAAAACTGGCAAAAAAAAGTAAAACACCAAAAAATGAAGAAATCAAAGAACTGATTTTGCGTTGGTTCTTAAATGTCTCAAATTTCAGACACGTATTATTTTAATATGGTCACTTTATGTGAGCGGTTTTTAGATTTTGCCGCTCATAATAATCTGTTTCTCGTCTAAATTTGGTGCCATCAACCTTAGAGGTCAACTCTATCCAGATTTCAGGTCAGGGTTCGATCTTTTCTCTGATCATTCAGAAACAGAAGAAGGGAAAGGGAAAGCGAGAGCGCCACCCACTGGAAAACAGGGTCTACTTATAGGCTCCGGTCCCATGGACATGTCCTCTGATGCTGTTTCGTTACCAAGGAAACCAACCACAGCCTCAGTTCTCAACAAAAAGAGAATGAAGAGAGAAGAAAAACAAAACATGCAGGCAGTGAGATCCACACGAGTTCTTCAGGCCAGATGGAACCACTCAGGATGAAATACAAACTGGTCCGGTTCCATACGGTTCAACACCTGCTGCAAACCACATCCTGCCTCACCTTGGTGCAGAACAAGCTAATAAATTGGATTACAATCACAAAAATATCTCCTCAGTTAAACACAGTCAGCCTGAGCGGAGCAGATGATAATATATGATGAAATGACTTAAAAACATCAATGAAAAAGGAGTAAAAAGGGTAAAAAGGAGATTAAAAAAGGACATCCACCGTGGTCCAGTATACGGCAAAACAAGGCTCTTTTTTTCACCATGGTCCACAAAACGAAAAGGAACCTTGTTCCACTGTCTGTGGGAACGTGATGAGATTCATCATTGCTGTAAGAAGCTCATAAAAACCATCTGGTCTTCACAGCAGGAAGGTTCAGAGGACCGACTTCATCCCTCCACTGCACTCCGCTCAGCGTCCGCCCGGTCTGCCGGTCTGCCCCCTGCTGGCCTGCAGAGACATGACGACACACAGGAGTGAGGAGAGTCTGGCTCCACCCAGAGCTCCAGAGCATCAGGAGAGAGGTGAACAGTACCTTACAGTACAGCCACAGCGCCCCCTGCAGCAGCAGCAGAGACAGCGGCACCACCACCCATCTGACGATCATAGCTGTTGGATCTGAACACACAGAGAACAATCAGCGTCTGTCTGAGGACTGCTGGGAGTGAGACCATCAGAGTCCTCCATCTGGGCTCCCTCTTGGTCTGGATCAGGTCTGGGTGGCGCTACAGAGACCAAACCCCTCCAGACATGTCTGTCCCTTCCATCTTCCTCCAGCTCTTCTGGCTGGACTCCAAGTCTCTCCCAGACCAAAGCAGAGAGTCCTGGACCCCCCTCGGGGCCTCCTCCCAGTGGGACCTGCCTGCTGAACCTCTAAAAGGGGGAAAACCCACACATGTTCTCTGGAAGGGTGGAGTAAAGGAGGAATCAGCTTCTTCTCACCGGACACAGACAGAGACAGCAGGTGGCTCTCTGACCAGAAGTTGTGTCCAAAAACATGGAGGTGATAAACACAGCTGTAGTTTCCCCAGTGGGCGGGCTCTGCGGCAGGAAACAGGAAGTGTGCAGAGTGATTGACAGCCGGCTGGGTGGAGTTGTAGGAGGTGTTGGAGGAGGTGAAGGTGAGCTGGAAGGAGCCTCCTGGGTACTGTGGCTGGATGGAGCAGCTGATGGTGAAGGTGGAGCCCCAGATCACCCGGAGCCCCTGCTGCTGGGCCTCAGAGACCCCGAGGATGGAGGAGGAGGAGGACACGGAGATGACTGGATGGAGCAGCAGGTCTGACAAGCACGCACACACACACACACACACACACACACACACACACACACACACACACACACACACACACACACACACACACACGCACACACAGAGCTTCAACTCTGACTGTGGTGAGTGAGGAACACCCCACTGATGAACTTACCTGAGCAGGTGAGATTACTGCTGATATTATCTTCATAGAAAAATGAACATTTCATGAGATCAGATCCAGACTGAAAGCAGTCGTCGCTAATCATCACTGTCAGTGTGGAGTTGACTGAACGTGTCTCATCTGCAGACACGGCAGAGCCGCAGTGAAGATGTGAACAAAAAACAGCTGCTTTCTTCAAAGACCACTCATCAATATCTGTTGGTCTCCAAACTCCAGACCTTTTGATCTGCAGAGAACCTGCACAGCGACTGTTTTCTCCCACCAGCCTGACTTCAGGAAACCCTGAACGAAGAGAAGAGTGAGAGGATGGAGTGAGAGTGAAGAGAAGAGGAGTGGAAGCTGCAGCTCCTCTTCTACCTGAGCAGGTGAGTCCAGCAGCTTTACCAGGTGAGCAGCTGCTTCTAGCTGAGCCTGAGCTTCTACAGTCCAGCAGAGCAGACTCATGGCCTCCACACTGGAACTCTGGGCTCCACCTGGGAGTCTGCACGTCTCCATAGAGCGCCCCCTGCAGGACTGAAGGAGCCCCACAGTCCAGCTCCTGACACACCACCTGTGCATCCTGCAGGTCCAGGTCTGCTTCACACACTGAGGACCAGGTCTGGTCAGACGGGTTAGTCTTCACCTGCAGTCTGCCTGAACAACGACTGGATCCATTCATCAGCCGCACCGAGTCTAAACACCAGGGTTGGGGAGGAACGGAGTACATGTGACACAGTTACATTAATACGATACAAAAGAAGTGTAACTGTAATCCTTTACTGTTCATAAAACTTTGTAATCTCATTACAGGTATATCTGATAAAATCATGGATTACTGAGTGGGATTACATTTTAAAATCAGATTGAATATTCCAGACATATGAGCTGTCCAGACTTTACAGCACAAACCATGACACTACCATAGAGATATGAAGAGCAGTGATGGGAGGAGCCGCATTAAAATAAACCTCATTACTATTTTTAGTCACAAGTAATCTCACTCCTGACTTTTCCCAGCGTTGCACCGTTACCATTACTGACAATGAAATTCTGTGTTTCCATTACTATAATTCACCCTTTCAGCTGGTTTTTCCTCCTCCATAGTCCAGTGGAGCTTGTTTAGAGAAAGAAGGAACCTGATTGGTCCAAAATGCATCACGTGACGTGACAGAGCTAGAGCTACAGCCACAGAGAGCCCTGATCATTCAAAGGCTTTTAAACTCAATGGAAGTTCAGACCTCTACTGACAAATATCCATGTCAGTAGCTGTTAAAATGTGATCTACAGAGACAAATCAGATTTGATGGTAAATGGCAAATGGACTACACTTGTATAGCGCTTTTTACCCTGCATGACAGAGCGCTTCACACTGCAATATCACATCACCCTTTCACACCATACTCGGTGGTGGTAAGCTACTATTGTAGCCACAGCTGCCCTGGGGCAGACTGACGGAAGGGAGGCTGCCAATCTGCGCCATCGGCCCCTCCAACCACCACCAACCATTCACTCTCACAACTTTCATACTAGGCAAGGTGGGTGTCTTGCCCACCTAGCCAAGGTCTTGCCCAAGGACACAACGCCAGTTTTACGCCTGCAGGAGCGGGGATCGAACCGCCAACCTTCCGGTTATAAGACGACCCGCTCTACCAACTGAGCTACTGAGCTAATGACTAAACAGACTCTGAGTGCAATCCAGTCTTAGAACAGATGTCGCTGATCTGCAATGGTCCCAGTGATCTGTAAGAGAAACAAACGCAAAACTACACTCTTCTCTGTGCCACAAAATCAGTCCTTCTGTTGAGGGGAGGTTTGAGGTGGCCTTTTCACAAGGCTGCCTCCTGCACTGAAGTGCCTTCCTCCCCCTCACACTCTGGCCCCCAAACCCCCACCACACAAAACAAATCCATTGTTTGGAGAAAGAATCTTCCTTCCTCGCTCTTCCCCCCCCCCCCCCCCCCCCCCCAATAGGTATGCATGAGCCAACAACCCGGCAGGTATCAGCTGCGTTTACAAAAGAAAAGCAGGCCAGTGAGTGGCCGCTGAGTTGTGCGCTGAAAATCAGGGGAAAAGGGGAAGAGTTTCATAGGTAGGAAAAAAAAAAAAAGAAAACTTGGGATTACAAAAAAATCAGTCTTTTTGGAAAGAGTCTTCCTGGCCGATTTGCCAATTTTATGTATTTAAGTTTGCAGTATGAAAGTTAACAAAAGGTCAAAAAATTCAAGGGGGAAATATACTTTTGCAAGGGGCTGTTTGTGCTTGTAGAAAATATAACACTGAATCAGCATCTAATGTAAAACCGAAGAGGTTGACGCAGTTTATGTTTTTCATTTCTTCCTGTGATTTATTGATGATGCACAGAATTCAGTCTGCTTGGCTGATCAGGGCAGCTCCCGACGAATCTTATTCATTGTGCCAAGGATGGTGGTCTTCCGTCGGAGGAGTTGTTTGTCGAGTGCCAGAGACGTGAAGAAATGTATCTGTTGTTACCGCTCTGCCTTTGTCCAGAAACGGCTCCATCAGCTTCATCGCCACATCTTCTCCCACTCTCACTCCCTTGGCATGGCTGGGGTCTTTCCCAACATAGGGGATCATGCTGCACACATATTTAGTCTTCAGGTCACATGCCACCCAGAACTTTATCCCAACCTGGTCTGGTTTTGTTGCAATGTATTGCAAGAAACAGCAGTGACACTTTGTTGGGAGCAGCTGTTTGTCTGTGGTGATGTGCCTGCCTGGACTGTAGGAACAAATGCAGTTTGCAACAAAGACACTCCAAACATTGGAGATTGTGGGAAACCTGTCAGTCTCAACTGGGTCCCAGTCAAACCCTGGGAGTTACATCACAATTTGTGATGGTTAAAAAAGTTCATTGTGTTTGGGAAGAATCTTCTCTGCCAAACTCAGGAGGAAATCTCAAAGTAGTCCCTGGCTATTTTCAAGCCTCCTCCTCCCCCTCAAAGGTATGCATGAACCAACTAGCTGGAAGGTATCGGCTGCATTTACAAATGAAAGGTGGCTGGCTGTAGGAGAACGACTTGTGTATTCAAAAGCACTGGACCACTTTGGCCTCTCTGGGTTTCCCAGGGAGGCCAGAAAATCCTAGTATTCCAAGTGTTAAACGGTTAACCATGTGCATCCCGAGTATGAAGAGCAGCTGCTTCCAGCTGATCCAGCTCCTGTACAGTTCATCTGCATGGAGCACAGCTCCTCCTTCAGGGACTGCTTCCTGGACGCTTTTCCACACTGACCACAGCAACAACCGCTGCTGGGAGCAACTGAGGCTGAGCACAGAGCTCAGCAGGTAATCACATTACTCAGAGTATTTAGTGTTTGTGGAGAGTGACAGTTGTCAGAACACTGAGTGGATGACACACTGTGTTTGTCCTTGTCTTTATTTCTGTTTACTGGTCTAAAACTAATGTAAACTACTCTGATACATGACTCTGTCTTCACTATTTCAGTAGTTCGAGGAAGTTACTGACTACATTTTTTGACAGGTAACTTGTAACTGCAGCAGATTACATTTTTAACATAACCCTCCAAACCCTGCTGAACACATAACAGAACGTCAACCAGGGGAAACAACAGAACCTCAGATGAATCAGGAAAACCTCAGGGGAAAAATAGAAGCTCAGAGAAATCAATAGAACCTCAGAGGAAACAGTAGAGCCTCATACAAAACAGCAGGAGTCCAGAGGAATCAATAGAACCTCAGACGAATCAGTAAAACCTCACAAGAAACAAAAGAACTCAAAGAAATAGTAGAAGCTCGAAGGAAACAGTCAACACACAGAGGAAAGAGAAGAAACTCAAGACAAAATGATAGAAACTCGGAGGAAACAGGAGAAACTCAGATCAGTTCCAGCAGTTGAGGGATTTTCATCCTCAGATCTTTGTGGATTTGAGGTTTTTTTCTGACAACATGATTTTGTTGGAGACCAATCAGCTGATCTCTGGTTTGAGTAACAAACTGAAGCAGCAGAAAAGCAACAGGAAATTAATCTGCTGTTAAACCAGAAAGGAAACATTCATTTTTTTAAAGTCAGCAAAACAAACCTGAGCAGGTGAGTTTCAGGGTGAGAGAGGAGCTCCATGATTTAACACAGCTCCACAGATCAGATCCAGATTGAACACAGTCTGAGTCGATTCTCCACATAGATTGAACTGACACAGCAGTTGGTTGTACAGAAACAACAGAGCCACAGTGCAGATGTTCACAGATAAGAGCTGCTGTCTTCATGGTGAAGTCACCGTCCCCCAGAGGTCTCTGTTCACCAAGAACTTTCAGCTCCAGACTTCCTGCACAGCGACTGGCTCCTCCCACCAACTTGAACTCATCACCTGAACTCAGAGCAGAGAGAGAAGAGAGAGAGGATGGAGTGAGTGTGAAGAGAAGAGGAGTGGAAGCTGCAGCTCCTCTTCTACCTGAGCAGGTGAGTCCAGCAGCTTTACCAGGTGAGCAGCTGCTTCTAGCTGAGCCTGAGCTTCTACAGTCCAGCAGAGCAGACTCATGGCCTCCACACTGGAACTCTGGGCTCCACCTGGGAGTCTGCATGTCTCCATAGAGCACCTCCTGCAGGACTGAAGGAGCCCCACAGCCCAGCTCCCGACACACCACCTGTGCATCCTGCAGGTCTAGGTCTGCTTCACACACTGAGGACCAGGCCTGGTCAGACGGGTTAGTCTTCACCTGCAGTCTGCCTGAACAACGACTGGATCCATTCATCAGCCGCACCGAGTCTGAACACCAGGGTTGGGGAGGAACGCAGTACATGTGACACAGTTACGTTAATACGATACAAAAGAAATGTAACTGTAATCCTTTACCGTACATAAAACATTTGTAATCTCATTACAGGTATATCTGATAAAAACATGGATTACTGAGTGGGATTACATTTGAAATCAGATTGAAGATTCCAGACATATGAGCTGTCCAGACTTTACAACACAAACCATGACACTACCATAGATATATGAAGAGTAGAGCTCATAGATATACAGTATAAACAGAAGACACTATGGATATATACCGAGCAGTGATGACAATAACTGTTATTTTGTCTCCACTGGTTTGGTTCATTTCTTCAAACAGAAATGACCTTTTCAAAACTCGAAGATCATTTGGCAAAAAAGTCTGACAGTTCTGCACAAAACCAGATTAATGTAGCATTTCCTGTTTGTATCTTTTTTGGTCAAGTGTTACTTTATTGCAATAATCATATACTTAGTTTTGCAATAAATAACTGAACAAGCACCTTAAAGTTCCAGTCAGAGGTGATCCACATTCTTTGACACATTTAAACTCATTTGTTTTCTAAAGTAATGCAATCGTTACTTTACCAAGTAATTAGTAATTTATGAAATATTATAACTCAGTTACTTTGTAATGAGTAACTAGTAACTGTAACGACTGACTTTTTAAAAGTAACTTGCCCATTTGATATCCTACTTCACAATGCAGGACTGTGCTCTGTGTACAAGTTGAAAATGTGTTGGTTGTTGTTTTGGTGGGGTGTTGTTGTACAATGTACACACTATTTTATTAGAATGTGGTGCTTGATTGTTCAAAAAAACAAAAAAAAAAAACAAAACAACTTGCCCAACACTGATGAAGAGTGGACTCTTGGTCCGGACTGCATGTGACCTGACTGTTCTTCCTTGTGGCCACCAGGGGGCGCAGGAAACCAAAGCAGCCCAGCAGTGAATGTATGAAGAGCAGCTGCTTCCAGCTGATCCAGCTCCTGTACAGTTCACCTGCATGGAGCACAGCTCCTCCTTCAGGGACTGCTTCCTGGACGCTTGTCCACACTGACCACAGCAACAACCGCTGCTGGGAGCAGCTGAGGCTGAGAACAGAGCTCAGCAGGTAATCACATTACTCAGAGTATTTAGTGTTTGTGGAGAGTGACAGTTGTCAGAACACTGAGTGGATGACACACTGTGTTTGTCCTCGTCTTTATTTCTGTTTACTGGTCTAAAACTAATGTAAACTACTCTGATACATGACTCTGTCTTCACTATTTCAGTAGTTCAAGGAAGTTACTGACTACATTTTTTGACAGGTAACTTGTAACTATACCGGATTACATTTCTAACATAACCGTCCAAACCCTGCTGAACCCATAACAGAACGTCAACCAGGGGAAACAACAGAACCTCAGATGAATCAGGAAAACCTCAGGGAAAAAACAGAAGCTCAGAGAAATCAATAGAACCTCAGAGGAAACAGTCGAACCTCATACAAAACAGCAGGAGCCCAGAGGAAACAATAGAACCTCAGACGAATCAGTAAAACTTCACAAGAAATATAACCTCAAAGAAATAGTAGAAGCTCAAAGGAAACAGTCAACACACAGAGGAAAGAGAAGAAACTCAAGACAAAATGATAGAACCTTAGAGCAAACAGTAGAAACTCAGCTCAGCTCCAGCAGTTGAGGGATTTTCATCCTCAGATCTTTGTGGATTTGAGGTTTTTTTCTGACAACATGATTTTGTTGGAGACCAATCAGCTGATCTCTGGTTTGAGGAACAAACTGAAGCAGCAGAGAAGCAGCAGGAAATTAATCTGCTGTTAAACCAGGAAGGAAACATTCATTTTTTAAAGTCAGAAAAACATACCTAAGCAGGTGAGTTTCAGGGTGTCAGAGAAGCTCCATGATGATGACACACAGTTCCACAGATCAGATCCAGATTGAACACATTCTGAGTCGATTCTCCACATAGACTGACGTGACACATCAGTTTCTTGTACAGAAACAACAGAGCCACAGTTCAGATGTTCACAGATGAGAGCTGCTGTCTTCAGGGTGAAGCCACCGTTCCTCACAGGTCTCTGTTCACCAAGAACTTTCAGCTCCAGACTTCCTGCACAGCGACTGGCTCCTCCCACCAACCTGAACTCATCGACCCCTGAACCCAGAGCAGAGAGAGAAGAGTGAGAGGATGGAGTGAGAGTGAAGAGAAGAGGAGTGGAAGCTGCAGCTCCTCTTCTACCTGAGCAGGTGAGTCCAGCAGCTTTACCAGGTGAGCAGCTGCTTCTAGCTGAGCCTGAGCTTCTACAGTCCAGCAGAGCAGACTCATGGCCTCCACACTGGAACTCTGGGCTCCACCTGGGAGTCTGCACGTCTCCATAGAGCGCCCCCTGCAGGACTGAAGGAGCTCCACAGCCCAGCTCCCGACACACCACCTGTGCATCCTGCAGGTCCAGGTCTGCTTCACACACTGAGGACCAGGTCTGGTCAGACGAGTTCGTCTTCACCTGCAGTCTGCCTGAACAACGACTGGATCCATTCAGCAGCCGCACCCAGTCTGAACACCAGGGTTGGGGAGGAACGCAGTACATGTGACACAGTTACGTTAATACGATACAAAAGAAGTGTAACTGTAATCCTTTACCGTACATAAAACATTTGTAATCTCATTACAGGTATATCTGATAAAAACATGGATTACTTAGTGGGATTAAACTTGAAAATCAGATTGAAGATTCCAGACATATGAGCTGTCCAGACTTTACAGCACAAACCATGACACTACCATAGATATATGAAGAGTAGAGCTCATAGATATATAAAGAGAAGACACCACAGCTATATAGCAAGCAGTGATGACAATAACTTATTTTTGTCTCCACTGGTTTGGTTCATTTCTTCAAACAGAAATGACCTTTCCAAAACTCTAAGATCATTTGGCAAAAAAGTCTGACAGTTCAGCACAACACCAGATTAATGTAGCATTTCCTGTTTGTATCTTTTTCAGTTAAGTGTTCATTTATTTCATTAATCATATACTTCGTTTTCTCATAAATAACTGAACATGCACCTTGAAGTTCCAGTAAGAGGGGATCCACATTCTTTGACACATTTAAACACATTTGTTTATTAAAGTAATGCAATCGTTACTTTACCAAGTAATTAGTTATTTTTAAAGGTGCTGTAGGCAGGATTACCTTCGCAAGATGGCGATTTGACCCATCCAAGATGGCGATTTGAAACCCGGAGTCGTGCCCACCTCAGGGTGCCGAGCGGGGCCGGCAGTGTCGCTGCCGCCTGTGCCGGCGGGTTGATTCACCTGTGACCTTTTCACGGCGGGCCTGGGGTCAAAGCCTCTTTTTAAAGAATTTGTGCCATAGGGAGGATTACCTTCGCAAGATGGCGATTTGACCCATCCACAATGGCGATTTGAAACCCGTAGTCGGGGCCGGCAGTGTCACGGCCGCCTGCGCCGGCGGGTTGATTCACCTGTGACCTTTTCACGGCGGGCCTGGGGTCAAAGCCTTTTTTTAAGAACTACAGTAGAAACAGACAGTGTCCTCCGGGGAGTTTTGATGATGTTATGCCCGATGAAGCAGGTAAATTTGTGGGCATGGACTTCCTCGTGTGCGTTCACGAGAAACAGAGCTTTAAAATGGCGCCCCCTCGACCAATTAGGAGAGAGCCTCAGGGGCTCTTCTGATTGGTCAAAGATAACTGGAGCGGTCGAGATTCCTTTTCAGCTCAGAACAGAGACAGATGGAAACGCTGCGCCCTCGTGGTAGTGCAATTATGCTACACTCCTAAAGGATTATCAATGGATACTCTAACATTTAATCCAAAGAAAACACAGAAAAATTAGCATTGACTAGCAAAATCCTGCCTACAGCACCTTTAAAATATTATAACTCAGTTACTTTGTAATGAGTAACTAGTAACTATAACGACTGACTTTTTAAAAGTAACTTGCCCATTTGATATCCGACTTCACAATGCAGGACTGTGCTGTGCTCTGTGTACAAGTTGAAAATGTGCTGGTTGTTGTTTGGGTGGGGTGTTGTTGTACAATGTACACACTGTTTGATTAGGATGTGGTGCTTGATTGTTCAAAATATTAAAGAAAAAAAAGTAACCTGCTCAACACTGATGAAGAGTGGACTCTTGGTCCGGACTGCATTTGAACTGACTGTTCTTCCTTGTGGCCACCAGGGGGCGCAGGAAACCAAAGCAGCCCAGCAGTGAATGTATGAAGAGCAGCTGCTTCCAGCTGATCCAGCTCCTGTACAGTTCACCTGCATGGAGCACAGCTCCTCCTTCAGGGACTGCTTCCTGGATGCTTGTCCACACTGACCACAGCAACAACCGCTGCCGGGGAGCAACTGAGGCTGAGAACAGAGCTCAGCAGGTAATCACATTACTGAGAATATTTAGTGTTTGTGGAGAGTGAGAGTTGTCAGAACACTGAGTGGATGACACACTGTGTTTGTCCTTGTCTTTATTTCTGTTTGCTGGTCTAAAACTAATGTAAACTACTCTGCCACATAACTCTATCTTCACTATTTCAGTAGTTCGAGGAAGTTACTGACTACATTTTTAGACAGGTAACTTGTAACTGCACCAGATTACATTTTTAACATAACCCTCCAAACCCTGCTGAACATAGAACAGAATGTAAACCAGGGGAAACAATAGAACCTCAGATGAATCAGGAAAACCTCGGGGGGGGGGGGATAGAAGCTCATAGAAATCAATAGAACTTCAGAGGAAACAGTAGAACCTCAAAAGAAATAGTGGAAGTTCAGAAAAGTCAATAGAACCTCATAGGAAACAAACGAACCTCTGAAGAAACAACAGAACCTCAGAGGAAACAGTCGAACCTCATACAAAACAGCAGAGGCCCAGAGGAAACAATAGAAACTCAGACAAATCAGTAAAACCTCACCAGAAACAATATAACCTCAAAGAAATAGTAGAAGCTCAAAGGAAACAGTCAACACACAGAGGAAAGAGAAGAAACTCAAGACAAAATGATAGAACCTTAGAGCAAACAGTAGAAACTCAGCTCAGCTCCAGCAGTTGAGGGATTTTCATCCTCAGATCTTTGTGGATTTGAGGTTTTTTTCTGACAACATGATTTTGTTGGAGACCAATCAGCTGATCTCTGGTTTGAGGAACAAACTGAAGCAGCAGAGAAGCAGCAGGAAATTAATCTGCTGTTAAACCAGGAAGGAAACATTCATTTTTTAAAGTCAGCAAAACATACCTGAGCAGGTGAGTTTCAGGGTGACAGAGGAGCTCCATGATTTAGCACAGTTCCACAGATCAGATCCAGATTGAAGACGTTGTGAGTCGATTCTCCACATAGACTGATCTGACACATAAGTTGCTTGTACAGAAACAACAGAGCCACAGCTCAGATGTTCACAGATGAGAGCTGCTGTCTTCATGGTGAAGCCATTGTCCACCACAGGTCTCTGTTCACCAAGAACTTTCAGCTCCAGACTTCCTGCACAGCGACTGGCTCCTCCCACCAACCTGAACTCATCCCCTGAACCCAGAGCAGAGAGAGAAGAGTGAGAGGATGGAGTGAGAGTGAAGAGAAGAGGAGTGGAAGCTGCAGCTCCTCTTCTACCTGAGCAGGTGAGTCCAGCAGCTTTACCAGGTGAGCAGCTGCTTCTAGCTGAGCCTGAGCTTCTACAGTCCAGCAGAGCAGACTCATGGCCTCCACACTGGAACTCTGGGCTCCACCTGGGAGTCTGCACGTCTCCATAGAGCGCCCCCTGCAGGACTGAAGGAGCCCCACAGCCCAGCTCCCGACACACCACCTGTGCATCCTGCAGGTCCAGGTCTGCTTCACACACTGAGGACCAGGTCTGGTCAGACGGGTTAGTCTTCACCTGCAGTCTGCCTGAACAACGACTGGATCCATTCAGCAGTCGCACCGAGTCTGAACACAGGACAGGAGGTCACTGCAGCTGCAGTCTCACACACACATACTGCAGCTACAGCCTCAGAAAACACTGTACCTACAACCAGAAACACTGTAGCTACACTCTCAAACACAGGACAGAAGACAGGATTAGAACACAAAACATGTTTTCACAACAGTTTTTCCTGACAGTGAAACTGAACACAACTGAGATGGAAACATCACACACACACACACACACACACATACACACACACACACACACACACTCACACACACTCACACATGTTTGTACAGTTATATGTTGTGAGGACATTCACTGACATAATGCATTTCCTAGCCCCTTACCCTAACCCTAACCATCAAAAATGAATGCCTAACCCTAACCTATACCCTAAACCTAACCTAAACCTAATTGTAACCCTAAACCAAAAATCAAGTCTTAACCCTCAAAAAGGCCAAAACAGGTCGGTCGAATAGTGAGGACCGGCAAAAATGGAGTCACTTTCCAAAAATTGTCCTCACTTGTAAGGTTAAAAACCCATTGTCCTCACAAACGGTCCTCACAACATATAGCTGTACAAGTACACACACACACACACACACACACACACACACACACACATACACACACACACTATCATTCTGCTGAATCTTTATTTAATTCTACTTTTGAAAAATGAATCTGTTTTTTTTTTAACTTGACTCCACAGAAACATGACAGCCTGTGTGTCTGAGCTGCTGGTTTATGTGAACAGATGGAAAATAAAAACCTTGAATCTTGACTGACTGCTCCATCCTGATGTCATGTTAGAATCTTTCTGTCTGAACTCACCATGTGGAGAACATGCAGTTAATGAAACCTCACTGGTCTTACCTGAGCACCTGAGATTAATGGAAGAGGAGAAATAAGAGGACTCGATGCAATTCTTTAAATCTGAAATAGGCTGGGGACATTCATAATCAACCCTCCACACAGATCTGAATGAGGACTCAGTTGTATTGAAGGAAACAGCAGAGCCACAGTCCAGACGTTCACAGACTGCAGTTGATAACTTCAGGTTCCAGAAGACATCGTCCACTGGTCTCCATTCTCCGAGATGTTTCAGCTCCAGTCCACCTGAACAGCCAGAGCTTCCTCCCACCAACCTGAACTCACCATCAGCCTCTGAGCAAAGAGCACAAAGTCAGCAAGGACAAAGATTCTCTTTCTGTCTTCATCTCTGAGGACTGTCTTTACCAGCTGGACGGTTTCTGTCTTCCAGATGGACTCCTGAGGGGAGACAGAGACAGAGTTCAGGACTCATCAGGTTTCACTGATTCTCACTTCTCATCATGCAGCTTGAGTTCAGAGTCGACATTCCAGTGAAATATGTTTGATCTGAAGATGAGCTGAAAGTATGAAGAGTCCAGCTCAGGTCAAGAGCATCCAGACTGGGCCAACAGAGGTCAAAGGTCGAGAATTAGATTCTTTCTAAAAGCAAATCTAACAAACTGAGTCTGACCTGAAGTCTTAAAGTGTGGGACAGAAAACTCCACATTTCAGTTTGGAATTAATACCGAGGCTCCGTTTTCACCACTTTTCAAGAGGAAACTCGTCATTGTTGTGTTTGTTTGTTGTTGTCGTCTGTCCAGTGAGCATGAGCAGAAGACCTGTCTCCGGCGCTCTGGGCGAGCCCGACACGAGCGGCCCGTGCCGAGAGTTGTTGAGCAGGGGGCCCCAGGCAGTGTATTGTTTCGCCTGTAGTACGGACCGGCCCTGCATGTGCAGCAGCAGAGTTTCCCCAGTTGACCAGGAGACGCCCCGAGCGTTTCCACAAAGTCTCCTTTCCTGTCCTCTGCCAGGAGACTGAGCCCAGTGTTTTCAACAACTTCCACCCTGGAAGCCATTTCCAAAAACTGGGGGCTCTTGCACAAAAGTAGAATAAATACATCCAGGATAAATGAAAATGTGCAGCTTAAGTAAGCCTAGGCGGTGTTTTCTCGGATTAATCGGTTGCACGCTTGCCGAGCCAGGATAAAAATACGCGGCTTACTCAAGCCAGGTGTGGAGCATCAGGATTAGTGCGCCTTCACGGCGTTCTTCAGAAGACCACGACATCGATCACAGAATCACAGACTGAAAATGGAACAAGGACGAGCATCTTACTTAACCGGGATGAGCAGCAGTGTACGGACTGTACCGCGGCTGTCGGGGGGGCTCACTTATATGGGGGGGTGCCCCAGAGCGAGGACATTACACAAACCACATCCATTTATTACAAGCCTGTACGTTTAAGTGACGTTTAAGGCATAGCGCCCCCACGCTTCAATGGTGAGGACAAGTACTGCATGCAGGCCGGCAGGTTTATTATAGTGAAATAGTGATGCACAAATCATCCAGTAAAAATGGGCTATTTCTGCATATGATCCATGATTATGATCATACAATAATGACAATAATAATAATAATAATAATAATAATAATAATAATAATAATAATAATAACAATAATAATAATAATAATAATAATAATAATAAAATACAGGAAATACACGGGGGAAACAGCATTATGCCAATCTTTAGCGCCCCCCCAAAAAAAAAAATTTCAAAAAAAATCACAAATCATGTTTTCTGGGGGCCTTATGTCTCAAAGGGGGGGGCTGAGACAACCCCACCCCCCCACCACCACCACCACCACCAACCGTAGTTCGCACCCTGATGAGCAGGCAATGCTTCTTCAACTATATGAAGAAGTAAAACATATAAAACACAAGAAAAGCAACAGGAGTGCTGTAAAAAAGGAGGGTGAAACAGCCTGGCAGTTAATAATGACTGGCTCAATGCGTAAGTAGCGCCAACATGTACAATTAATAAACTCCTCCAAAGACACTGTCGTTACAGTTCAAGGATGCGGAGCTGATGACTTTTCAAGTCCACTAAAAAATACTGATGTTTTTCTTTAATGTGGCCCAGAGAAGTGCATGATCGGGTTGTGTGAAGTATAATTAAGCTCAAAGAAAATTTAAACTCTGTGTCCGTGTTCTCTATTGAATCAATTGCTCTCATGCTGTGTTCTGTTTCATCCCTCATCTGTCATGAAGAACAAACCTGTCCGGCCAGAAAAGAACCTGCAGCAGGTTCAGGTGAAAACCAAACATAAAAATATTCTGCAGTATGGTCAGTTACTGAAGTGTAGCCCAAAGAGCAATTATCAAATGAAGTGATAAATTTGTTGTCTTCTGGGAACAAAGTTCGGGATGATTTTAGCCGTTAAAAGAGTGGAGTCAGAATGATGTGGGACCCTTTCACTCCTAAAGGTGGAGTCCTGAAATAGGACGATTTTACTATTTTCAGGAGACAGTTAAGACAAAATGATGCTGTCTGTTATATTGTAGTCCATTTCAGTGGTGTGATACATTTAGTTTTCCTGTGTTTCTCATTGTACTCATTGTGTAGCTTCAGGGTTGTTGTATTTTATTTCTTATTCTTTATTTTTTACATCAATGTGGTTTAGTACCAATTTCATTAAGGTTTTTTTTTTTTCCATTGTCTTTACAATAATTGTGAACCTTTCATTGTAGGACTTGTTTTAATAAATAAAGGATTCTGAAATGTCTGTGTTGAAAGTCATGTTGGTCTTCATATAATATGTGCAACAAAGTAATACTAAAGTCAACCAGACCCTGCAGATGCAACGACTACTGTAGTAAGATTTGGCTGCAGGACGATTGAACGATGTCATGTGTGGAAAAATCAAGGAAATGCTGTAAACCACGCCCATTTTTCACATTGTTGGCAGCAGTTTAACCTTATCCTGGTAGTTAGCCTGGTGTGGAGCAGCTAGCTGCAGAGAATAAATCACCATGTTGACTTGTCCGGGATAAACTTGGCCAGCTTTGTGCAATCGACTTGAGGCTAACTTAATCCAGGATAACCACAGGATCACCACAGTTTGCCGGCTTAATCCCTTATCCTGGTTTTGTGCAATACCCCCCTGGTGTTTTCAGAGACTCTGAGCATCGTTGTCATGGAAACAGAAACCCCAAAACACAACTACACTAATGTTTTATTCATGAATGCAAAACTTTTCCAAAACATAAACTCCAGAACAATTTGTTTCCTCTTGAAACGTTGTTGTGGATACGGGACCAGGGAAACTAAATCTGGGAATACGTCTGAAAATCATGACGTGGTTCAGCTCTCAGGCAGGTTTTGGAGTCACAGCAGGTTAGTTTTGTGCTGGTTTGGGGTTTTTCTCAGGACTGGAATGGTATCGACATGACGATCAGCTGTCTGTCTCTGCAAACTGCTAAATTCCCAAAAGAGATGAAAACGGCTGGAGTCATTCCACTGGACAGAACTGGAGACACCAGATCAAGAATTACAGGCCCGTTTCTTTACTCCCACACTTTTCACAAAACTCTTTATTCCAGACATGGCAGCTTTGCTTCAATCCTCACATCACGTTTTGCTTTTCCATAGCAGTGAATGCATTTTTCCAAACAATGAGTAGAAAAGTTAAACCGAGTAGAAAACCTGCAAAAACACATCACTTGCTCAAAATGGAGAGTTCATTCCTCAAAAGCAAGTTTTCCTGCTGCTTATCAGAGCACATCAGCCTTCACAGGGCCCAGCGCACGTTCAATCCATCACCCTGCAGACTCCATTACCCATACTGCCCTGGGCTTCACCACAGAAGTGCGCATGCCTGCTTCAAGCTGCCTGCAGTCAACATGGCAGTCCAGCCACAGCGTGTGGAACCGGAGCTCTTCAGTTCACAAAATACAAGGAGAACTCTGCCACGCTCTCCTGGCTCAAAGCTCCAACAAGAAGAGAAGCAGAGTTCATCTGGACTGACGGGACATGAGCAAACCTTCATGTTATCAAACAGCACAGAGCTGGAGGACAGCAGCTGAGGACTGTCCACAAGCAGTGGACACTTGTTAGAAGGAAGAGAACCTGCTGCTGTGATGAGAACAAATGACTGAATGTTGAGGAGGCTGAACTGACTGCTGAGCAACAGGTTAGAGCAGCTCTCAGAGGAAATCAACTCAGAACTGAACACATTCAAGAAGAGCTTTGATTCAAACAAACTCTCAGTAAATTCTGTTGTTTGGAAGTCATGAGGGGAATATAGAGACTCTAAAGTTCTGACAGAAGGTGTGGAAGCAGACAGAGTTCCAGAAATCAGGTTTCTGAGGGTGAAAATCAACAAGAAGATCTGCTGCTGGAAACCTCACATCAAACATGCTGAATCCAAAACATCCAAAAGTCTTTCAGTCCTCAGCAAAGCAGAATCCTTCCTAAACAGCAAAACTCTCCAGATGAGATCTTGTTCCCTGATACTGTGGTACTGGAATGACTGCCTGGAAGTTTGGAGCAACAGCTCCAAATCCTCACTGTGATCGTTGTCCTCACTCCAGAAAGCAGTCATCAGGAGGATCCATGAAGCAGCTTTCAGGACCACACTAATGTCTTCCTTCTAGTTGGTGGAGCACTGAAACTCCCAGATGGAGGAGAATTCCCAGCAGAGAGAGAAGCAGCAGTGAGCAGCAGAGTCCTACCTGAGCTCCACAGCAGCAGCAGCAGCAGCAGCTTCAGCTCCATGTTCAGGTCGACCACGTCTCTCTGAGTGTCTGATCGGCTCTGTCTCTGGATATTTGTCCAGGTTGCAAATCTTTTGTAACCATGTTGAGCAAGAAGTGATTTCGTGAGACACGGACTTGTTTGATTAGATCTGATAGGAGGAAGCTGTCATGTGTCAGGATGTGGTTGTGTTTCCATGACAGAATTGGAGATATATTCTCAGATTAAAGCAGTCTGATTTGACTCAATGTATCTTCTGCAGGCTGAAAACTGATATTCACAACACCTCAACACATTTGTATTTCTTCATTCTTGATGTTCACACAGCAGAGGAGACATGGCACCGAGCGTCATGGGAAACACCATCAGTGGAGTCACCCACACCAAGAGAAGTCAAAGGGGCTCCAGCGCCCAACCCCCAACCCCGCCAGACCAAGGGAACCTGCACACCGAGGTGTGGAGACCCCAATGCCAGACGGGACCAGAGGACCCGAGCACAGTAACCCCCGCAGAGGACCGGAACCAACTGCCAGTGTGAAGGCCCCCCTCAGGAAACACTGGAGTAAAATAACTAAAAGCTTAAGAGGATAAGATAAAAAGATAAGATTATAAAGTAAAAAAGTCAGTTAGAAGTACACAATAAAATAGAATAAAATTACATCGATTATGATGGAAATAAGAGGACTATACAGGGTCAATTAAAAGCCTGATTAAAAAGGTGTGTTTTTAACCTCCCTTAATATATACCAACAGTCTCTGCGGTCCGTTAAGACATTCTAAAACCAATAAGAGACCTTTAAAATCAATCCTGAAGCAGCCGCCAAGCAAGGAACACCTGTCAAGCTGCCGAAGTATGATGGAGAGAGGGAGCTCGCCCCGAACTTAGCTCAGACAGACCCAGCGGCACAACAGAACGACTGGAACACGACAGAAACAGCGACGAACTTCGTCCTTGCCTTAGAAGGCGGCTCGGGTGCTGCTGGATCTCAACCCGGCACAGCGGCAAGATCTACGGGCCCTAACCGTTGCCCTGGGAAGAAGATTCGGCGAGAAACCATCCGCTGATGAAAACCAAGAGCAGCTGATGGGTCACCGCCACTGAGAAGGAAGAAGGCTGGGGACCTTCGCCGCTGATGTGCAGCTACACACACAGCAGGGTTACCCCCACTTCGAAGCAGCTATTCAAGCAGAGCTGGCCCTCCACGCCTTTATGTGGGGTCTTACGCCAGAGAGACTCCGGCAACATGTCTGCCTCGCTTCGCCACAGACACTCAGCGAAGCACTGCGAGAAGCCGAGAGAGCGAAACGCACGCTCACGTTCTGGCCAGCGAGCTCCCCCAAGACCCCTGCTCTCAAGCCGCACGTCAGGATGGCTGAGTGCAGGCCCGATTGAGAAGAGGAGCGGCAGACCAAGCCGCTCAGTCCGCCGCGCCGCCGCTCAAGCCGCTCCCTCGACCGATGCTACAGGTGCCATGAGCCTGGCCACGTCGCACAAAACTGCCCGGCGCTTGCTCTGAGAGACCAAGCTCCGGGAAACGAGAAAGGGGCGGCGCTGTGAGGGAACCGTCGCTCCAAACTTGACTCCCTCGCCAAGGACAGTGCACGCTGGTGGGACAGTGCGGCCATGCCATGGAGCTGTACCTGTCCTGCCACATCGATAACCAACACTGCTACGCCCTGGTAGACACTGGGTCTACCATCTCGTTGGCGTGCCCCGGCCTCCTCCCCGGCACGACAGGCCGGCCCTCCGCAGACTGGGCCGCCACCGACATTAAGCTGATGACTGTCTCCGGCGAAAAGATCGGTATGGATGGGAAGAAGCAGCTGACCGTCCACGCCGGTGACCGTGAGGTGAAACACGAATTCTAGCTCGCTAATATCCAGGCCCCCTGCATCATCGGCTTGGACCTGCTGAGCCGCTGGAGAGTGTGGATCAACGTCGAGAGAGGTAACCTCATCCTGGGGTCCCACATCTTCCAGCTTCAGCCAGGCCAAGAAAAGCACAGCATGAGAGGGCAGAGAGATAACTCCGCTGCCGTGGAGGGAGACCGGCATTCCGCTACTAAAAAGCAGACACAATCCTTAGCTGCTGCCGCTGGGCGAGACGACAACTTCGCCCATTCTAAAGAGCAGGCACCAATTACCTTTACAGAGCGAGAGTAGAGCTCCGCCCACTCTAAAGAGCAGAAGCTGTCCTCAATAACGTCTGCAGACCAGAGGCAGCATCCCACCAAATCCATGCCAAATGACAAGCGAGATGCTGGATGCTGGAATAATCAAGCCCTCCGACAGCCCCTGGGCCGCGCCAGTCATGTTGGTAAAGAAAAAAGGCGGTGGATGGCGGTTCTGTGTGGACTACCGGTGTCTGAACAGCGTGACAAAGACTCGTACCCGCTGCCCCACATCGATGACGCCTTTGACTACATCTCCGGCTCCAGCTGGTTCAGTTCCCTCGATCTGCGCAGTGGCTACTGGCAAGTGGAGCTAGCCCCGGAAGCAAGGCCCAAGACTGCATTCACGTTCGACCACGGGCTGTGGCAGTTCCGGGTCATGCCATTCGGGCTCTGCAACGCACCAGCGCCGTTCGAGCAGCTCATAGATAGAGTGCTGGCCGCCGTTCACCGGCAGTGCTGCGTGATGTACCTCGACAACCTGCTGGTGCACGCTGACAGCTTCAACGGGGCCCTCGCCAACCTAAAAGAGGCCTTCAAGCACATCTGCCGGGCGGGGCTGAGACTGCACCCGGGGAAGTGCCATCTGCTGAGCCGAGAGACAGAGATCCTGGGGCACGTTGTCAGCGCTCAGGGCATGGCTGCCAACCCCGACAAGGTGGATGCCGCCCGGCGCTGGCGGAGGCCGACGAATGTCAGCGAACTATGAAGCTTCCTGCGGCTGGCGTCGCATTACTGACGCTTCGTGAAAGACTTTGCCACCATCGCCAGTCCGCTTCACCGGACTCACTCAGGTGTTTATACGACACATTTACAATCCGCTTCACCTGACAATTTGATGATAGGGGATTTTATGGGCCATGTAAACGTGCACAATCTGAATTGACTGAAGACTTTTCAGGCAGTTGTTTGGACACCCTGATCACAGGGAATTACAACAGTTTACTCTGGAGATAACAAAAAAAGGTTGCTGTTGAACTCCATGTTTAACTTCAGTCTGAGCGAATGTCACTGACAATATCACAGTGAGTGGACTGTTAGGAATTGATATCTGATGCCTCTCAGTTTTTAATATTTGCAACGACAGAAACATTAAGATAGACCATGGACATCACTACAGATGAGTCAGAACAGAATAAATTATGTGTGGAGATCAAACAAATATCAAACATAATTCAGTTTAAAAACAGACATCAGGAATGGATCATTACGATTATTGTGTTTAATAATGACTATGAGTTTTGTTTCTTTTGTGGATAATGGTGAATTGGTAACGAGTGTAGAAGATGGTAGAACAATTGATGTCTGCATGAATGTTCTGACACATGAAAACACTGTTGTCCATAATTCAATCACTGCTTCATGTGTCAGATGTAGGTTGATTTTAAATGAGCCAAATATTAAAGTTCCAATCAGGAATGATGCAAAAGTACTGAAGTAGTCAGACTAAAGTTTGTTTTCCTCCTATTCCATCATGTAAACTACATCTATCAAAGACAGATTCTTCAACATTTGTTTGATGCTTTAAATGCTTTTATTTTCTTTAAAGTTTTTAAGAGAGATAGTCATTTTTTTTCCATTTTCCTTTTCAATGCTTCTTTTTTTCCTTCCCTCTGTTTGTAATGAAGATATCATTCATTTCACCAATGTTTTCAGAGGTTTTGAGTTTTCAGTGCTTAATTTCTTTTTTCTTGCTTTTCTTCCTTCCCTCTGGGTTCACAGTGATAATCATTTTTCTTGTTTCTTTCCTTCGCTCTGTGTTTGTAATTAAGATATCAATGATTTTATCAATGTTACCAGAGGTTTTGCTTCTTCAGTGCTGAATTTCTTTTTTCTTTCTTTCCTTCCGTCCCTATGTTCATAATGACAGTTATTTTTGTCGGCAGTTTTGCTTTTTCAATGCTTCTCTTTTTCTTTTTGTTGTCTTTTTTTCCCTGTCTACATCTTATCATAAAACTATTCACACACCCTTCACATATAGGGTCCTTTCCAGGGCCGTATGAAGGGCCCTTACCGGGGGCGCACCTGAGGATCATGCTGGGGCTGCCCACAGGGCTCATAATGGGGCCCGATGTGGTGCCCACAATGGGGGCGTGCCCGCGGCTCCCACTGGGGGTGTAAGTGTGCCTCCTGCTGGGGGCCCACGTCGGAAACGCGCGTTACGCTCCCGCCGAGGGCGCACGTAGGGCTCATGTTGCGGATGCAGGTGGGATTCATGTAGGGCACGTGCATGGGGGCCCCGTTGTTGGTGTGGGTGAGGCTGCTGCTGGGGGTGTGGGTGGTCCTCATTCTGGGAGTGTGGGAGGACCTCACACTGGGGGTGTGGGTGGTCCTCATTCTGGGGGTGTGGGTGGTCTTCAATCTGGGGGTGTGGGAGGACCTCACACTGGGGGTGTGGGTGAGGCTGCTGCTGGGGGTGTACCTGTGGTTCCCGCCAGGGTCGCATGTAGGCCTCAGGTCGGGGTCGCATGCAGGGCCCCTGCTGAAGACGGACACCAGGACGAGCCCAGGCCAGCACCACGTAGAGCGGCTGGGTGCCCAACACGCGGCCGTTCATCTCCTTCGTGGCCTTGGTGGCCTCCTCGGGGGACGAAAAGCACACAAATCCAAACCCTTTGCAGCGTTCCCCTTCCCTCATCACCTGTGGAAGAGACACAGTTTAAACTCATTCAGTTCAGGTCTGAAAAAATTCATTTAAACATCATCTTTCTCAGAGTTCCGACTTATTCAAAATGCCTGTCACCTTAGTTTACACAAGACTTATTGACATATGACAGGAATTACCATCAGGACTTACAAATCCATTAAACTTTGTAATTCACTGCTACTTGACTGCTCACCTTGACACTGATGATTCGTCCAAAGGGGCTGAAAGCTCTGCATAGACGTTCCTCATCCATGTCAGCATCCAGGTTATGGATGTACAGATTGACCCCCTGTTTATTCAAGGACAAAAGAGAAGTTAGTGCCACCCCGAATAATAGTCATTCACTTTCTGTAAACAGTACAACCTGGACTCAAAGGTCCTCTGCCACTTTCATTCTGAGGGTGAAGGATCTGCTCCTCAAAAAGTGAACGGCCACATGAGCTCAGTGACCTACTGACCTGATACCTGGCCCCGCGATCCAGAGTCTCGGGCTCAAAGCTTCCTCCCAGTGGGACATGTCCGGAACTCAGCTCCGTCTTCATCAAGACAAACTGGATACAGCGCCTGCATCACTGCAGACGCTGCACCGATCTGCCTGTGAACCTCACGCTCCTTCCTTCCCCCACTCATGAACAACATAGAGGTCAGACAACCAGCAGGCTTACCATATCAATGTGAGCTGTGGGCCTGTTTCTGAATGGTGTGGAGATCAACATCAGGTTCCATTCCAGTCTCAGAAAGTCTCAGGGACTGATGCAGGAGTTGATCTGACTGATGTCACATCCTGTGTGTGAAGGGCTGTTCAAAATAGAACATTGTCCTGCTTCTCAAAGCTGCATTCGAGCCATTAATGTGTAGATTTTGACCGATAGCGCCACTTCCTGTGACGGACAGCTCACCTGTGAGCCCTCGCAGTTTGACGCCACGTCATCAAGGAAGTAAATCCTTCCTGTTCTGCTCTCGCGATTCACCACGACGCCCGGGACCCGAGGACTAATGTGATATCCTGACATCCTGACGGAAAAAAAACTTTAGATTTACAATACATCTGCATGTCATTCATGAAACATTTTCTTAAATAGACCCTCACGATCGATCACATATTCACCATGACGACCAGAGCGCCGTCCGGCTGTCCACCACAACAGGAAACTGTCATGGAGGCACAAGAGGAGCCCGGACCCGGTCTGTGTGTTGTGAGGCTGAATTCAACATCCACTCAAACTTTTCAAGAAAAAGCTCAACAGCGATTGAAACTACAGAAGAATGACAGACGGAACAAAGTCATCACTCACTATGTAGACAAACAAGGCAGAAACATGGGCAGAAATTAGTCTTCTTGGCATTATGGCCCACAGTACGAAGATGAATGATCATTGTAACGCTTATCAGGGGGTGTAACAAGGGAATTAAAGCAAATAAACGTTAGGGCTGAGTTATTGCGATGGAGGGGTGTATCTGACTTAACAAAAGAAACCAGGTTCGCTATGGGAGCTCGGTATGTGAATGAAAACCAGTGGAAACAGGAATTGAGTTTGGAAAATGTATTGACAATGACAGACATAAAAAATAATAAACAACAAAGGGCCCAACACAACAGAAAATTCACAGATGGGGGAAAAAAAAACCCAAAGGGAGGAAAAAAAAAACCCTTCAACCTTAGGCACAGTTCAGGTGTCCATAGAATCTTTGGTTGGTTTGGAAAGTTTAGTTCAGTTCATACGATCCTGAGTTTGTTCGCAAGGTTCAGTTCAGTTTTTATAATCCAGGCGAATGGGGAAAAAAAAAAAAGTCCCACCAGGCTCGGGCAGCTCGCCACCTCCCAAAGGAGGAATCTTTTTCAGTGTTCTTTTGGTAGGAGGGGAAAAAAACCTGACCGTCGGATGTTGTAGTTTGTAAGGCACAGAATGAAGTGGATTTGAGGCAGGAGTGGATCGTGTCTCATTTGCAGGTATGATTTCTGATTTCAGCGCATTTAGTTCTGTTTTGCCGCAGCGAGGGCAATTTCTCACGGCAGAGAGGGTTCGCCGCAAGAACACAGTCACAGCCGGAGAAACCGGAAGTGGGCTCGGCTCGGCCATATTTGTTTAGTGCCCTCTAGTGGCCTGGGCCAATCAGTGCGTGGTGCGTTCATGGGCAGTCAGGCGACATGGGTTACATCATTCTTTTTCCTTTAATGTTGAGTTGCTCATATAGACTCTGAGCAAAACGTATCCGTGCTTCCTGGATCCAGAAATACGTACGTTTGAATCACCTTGTTTCCCTTTGCACGCTTCACACTGACTGCCAGGATTGAACGGATGCCGTTGCTGCCCCCGACCCCAGTATGACCAGATGTGGAGACAGCTGCGCCACTCTCTGACTGCTCCTCTTTACTTGTTTCCCTTTTCTCAATATGAAGGATGCTGGGGTGGGCTTGGTTGCATACTTTGCAAGATATTGGTTGACTACAGTCCTTAAGAAAGTCCAACTTTTCATGATGAGACATCTTTGTCAACCATGAACACTGACCCAGTGTGTGTCCACATGAACAGTACATTCAGGAGATGTTTGGGGTTGTAGGAGGCACATATTGGCTTCGTGTCTGCGTCTGGATGCTTCTTTTATTTACACTCACAGCCGGCTCATTTGACAAGAAGTCAGCTGTTGCAAAACCGTTCCTTTTCCGTTGTGGTCTTTGCTGTAACTGTGCCTTGTTGCCTCCTTTTGCACCGACAGGAGTGTCTTGAATACCATCAAAAGTTGGAACGATCTTGACCTGGTTCTCAGTGAGGTTGACAATTTCCTTGAAGCCAGCCCGGCGACCATGGATTTCAAAAATGTCACATGCTCTCGCCCTCCATTTTTCTCAGAGCTTTTGTGTGATTGTTTTCATGTTGGCAGGCAGATTGAGTTCATCGAAATACTGCAGCTGTGTGTTGGAGCTATTTATTAGTCTTTGCATATTTTCTCAATATTTCTTAATTTGTTTTCATTAGTATTATTGCATATAAAGTTTATTTAGTTTGATTTATTTATTTTGCATGTTTGTTTGGTTAAATAACATTATTTGCTGTTGGGCTTATTTTTGTAGATTTAATTTTTTGCCACGGGCATGGAGTTTATTTGGGAAAGTTGCAGGCATAGGACCAGCATGCACCTGGGTGGTCCGACGGTTTTTTTTACCAGAGCAAGAGAGGCAGCAGGAAATGAAGATCCCAATGTGTTCGCTTGATTCATGAAATGAGCTTCATTGCCTTGAGGAGGTGTTGCTCCAGCACTGAGACTCATATGTGTGCGTTGACAGAAGCTTGCTGCTTGAGACCGGCTTCTGGCTTTGACTGCGGGACGGGAAGTGCTGAATGAGGATGGGGCTTCAGACAGGACGCCATTCCATCTGAACATTTCCTGTGTTTGCTTGCCGAGCTGCAGTGTGCTGAAACACTGCCAGCGTTGCAGCAGATGCTGACAGTCGTGTTTCCATATCCAGTCGTTCCTGCTTCCTCCATATTTGCTCTGCTTGTTCCTCCAGAGAATGCCTCGACGCCTTGCAGATGAAGTTGAAGACTTGAAGGGCGCCCCCAGTGGTGGGAAGCTCACAGTACAACAGATAAAAAGAAATAAAACATAAAACACATAACCCAAAAATGGCTCTTGCACATTTCATTTACAGAACATCTGTGACTCAGCCTCACACTCAGACTGCTATACTGTAAAAATTTAATATCTATGACTAGCTTGCCACTCACTTGAAGAACAGTAACAACAATCACTTCACAATCACATTAAACAACACCTTTTTTATTTCAGCCAATAGAATGACGTTTTAATGCCCTATATTAGAATATAAGAGAGTTATTTTATTGAAATCACAGAAAAAAATTGAAGTAAATATGTAATGACCAGGTTTGACCACAAGAGGGAAGCAAAACGCCTGTTGTGAATCTGGATCAAATCAGTTGAGTTCTGTTTTGTTTAATTTTTGTCATTTTCGGTCAAAAGTTTTTCCTCGTGTTGAATAAATCTAATGTCATCCTCTGATGAAATACATTGTAAAAATTACATGACTTTTTAAAATTGCTTGGACTTCAGTACTAGGCATATTTTTGTACTCTTCACGTTTCTTACCGTTAGATATTATCTATTCTGTCTTCAGCGACAAACAGAAACTCAAATGGTGATTATACTCTGCACTCCTGACTTTGAATTGTAATTATCAATATTTTATGACACACCGCAGCGGTTAAAGGACAGTAAATGGTGGAAAGTTTCATCAATCTTTGATAAATGGTCAAAAAGGTTTTTTTGTTTTTGTTTTTGTTTTTTTATCTTTGGTGGACCGTCTACACAAAGCAAACTAAAACATTACTGCAGGACGTCTGATTTTCAATCGATTTGTTTCTTGATTTCCCTTAATTCATCATGACATTTAAAAATACACAGAATACATATCTTTAAAGTTAAAAAATTTAAGACAGTCATCATGCTTGTGCTTTGGTGTTGTGGACAGACAGACTGATCCCTGAACTGTAATCCACCATGTTCGTTTTCAGATCACCCATCACACCATCTTCTGATTCATGCTGCAAAAGTACAAGTTTGCAACATAAAGTGTTGTCTGGAGTTACTCAAACATGCCACTCACACTTGAATTTCACAGAATGCCCCTTTAGAAAAATGCTTATTTTCATCTTCCACCTAAATTCAACCCTTTGCATTTGGGGCTGTTGGGGTTGAGAGGCCAAAAGGTAGTTTAAATACAGAGAAGACGTTATAGAATTAGACATTATTATGAGCTGAGACTAAAAACTGATTGTAAAAAGCTTCAGGCGCACATCTGGTGAAGCCCTAAACAGTCTGAAAGGACTTTGCTGGAGCCTGAGTTTTCTCTAAAACCTTCAAGGCGATGATCTTTGTGGCCAGCAGAGCTTCGTTGCAGGCGCCGGATATGTGAGACGGAGGCAGCAGGAACCCGTACCGCCCTCGATCCTGCAGCTCAAACGTGAAGGAGTACTTGATGCCGAGGTTGTAGGCCCAGTCGTCAGACCCCCCGGGGGCCAGATCTGAGGAGCACATCTCATCATGAGCGCTTGAATGAAGACAAATTGAGACTTTCTTTATTTAAAACACCACACTCACAGATCGTCTTTGCTCCGGCGCCGTATCTGTAGACGTTCCTGTAATACCTTCTGATTTTCTGGGCGGCTTCTTGGGTCATCTCAAGCTTCACGATGAGAGAGAATTCAACAGACGTTTCAGGAGAAATTCAACATTGGTGGGATCACCGGCGGTGACATCGAACAACCAACCAGGTCTCTGTGATTTTCCGTTTCCTCCAGCTTGTAGGAAAAAGGGAAGAGCAGCAACTGGGAGTAGGAGTGGATGGTGAGGTAGAGCTGCACCGAGTCCTTGTGGCTGCGCAGGAAGTCCGCCACGGCCTGCGCCTCCGGCTCCGACTCGGGGAAGGCGCCGCAGTAGATCTCGGTGCAGGGGTCAGGCGAAGCCCCCTCAGCTGGAACAGACAGGAGCAGCCCGTCCGTCGACGCCATTTCGTGCTTCGAGTTTCTGAAGAGGAAGACTTACTGCACCAGTTGGCGTCAAAGTTCCTGTTGAGGTCGACTCCGATGCAGCTGCTGGCCGGACTGACGGAGCGGTTCTTCCTCCACATCCTGTTCTGGGACAGAAACAGTCAAGTCCAGACGACGCCCACCCCCCTTCACTCAGTGGACGTCTGGCTTCCTGAGCTCTTACTGTCGTCCAGGTGTACCGGTATCCATCAGGGTTGAGGACAGGCAGGACGTAGACGTCCATGCTGTCCAGGATGTGAGTGATGTCTGCATTTATCCGGTAAAATGATAAAGACTGGCAGAGAAGGGGCGAGGAAGTCACTTCAGTTTCAACCGGCGATTCAAAACAAGCTCTTTCCAAAGTCCACATTTACTTACGTAGTGCACAAACCATAAGCAGAACGCCGGAGAGATCCACTCTCTGGCGTGGATCCCGCAGTCCAGCCACATGGCTTTCTTCCCCGGAATATTATTCATGGACAACTGAGGGGAAAAAAAGTCAGAAGTTAATCTGATTCAACCAAAAACTGGGTGAAGTCTGCAGAAAGAAGTGGGCTGGATTCACCTTCAGGGCATAGAGGGGTCGCTTCTCGTACGAAGAGCCAATCAGAATGACTTTGACGGTGTTCGGGTTGTCGTTCGCCGTTCGGTTTATCCAGGAGTAGATCTGCATCGAAGACACGCGACACACATGAAGCCCCGCGTCCAGTCAGAGCTGAACCGACGGTCAGAAGCACGCACGTCCTCCAGAGTGTGATACCGCTCGTAGAACGTGGCGCTGCTCCGCGGGTCGGTGCTGTCGTTCCTCGTCTGCATCTCGATCAGCTCGTTGGCGTTTTCCAGTAAAATCCTGAAACAAACACAGGGTAATCGACGTCCCTGCAGCTGAGGCCTGAGAGGTTAGACCATCGGTGGTGGCGGCGGCGGCAGCGGCCTACTCGTGCGTGACGCCGCTCCTCTGCAGCAGAGTTTTCACCGTTCCGGAGCTGTTCGCAGGCACAAACAGGTGGACTTGGCTGTCCTCCTGGATGTAGTGGGGTGAAACGGGCTGCCACAACCCTGTCTGGGGGGAAATATCCCACACGATGACTCAGGAGACGAAAACACAACGACCACGAAGGCTGGGCAGGATCTACCTCAAACTGGGTGGATATGTTCCTCACGATGTACACCTGTTCTTGTGTTTTCGGGGTGATGGAGAGAATCTGATCTCTGCGTGAAGAGAAAAACCTGTTTATTTCCAGAAAGACATTTCTGACAGCGGGCCCTTTCTCCGTTCCTCGGCGGGAATCAGCGAACTGCAGCTTTTCACACAGAATCCGGGGTCAACCCTCACTTTCTCACAGATACTCACTGCGTTTCAGTGCAGCGTCCCGTCTGCAGGAGCAAATCCAGATGAATTAGAAGTGATAAAACAAAAAGAGTCGTCATGATTTCGGGAACGACGGAGTTTTGCTCAAACTGCGGCTGAAGGGAGGATTATTGATCCAAACTGTGTTTATCCACAGTTTGAACTTTACTTCAGGGTAAAAAAAAAAAAAAAAAAAAAAAAGCTTGGTTGTAGTGAAGCCTCCTGGCCTGCAGGGGGCGAGACGTGGGTGGAACCAGGGAGAGAGAGAGGGGGTCAAAGGTCATGTTTGTTTTCCAAGATGTCGGGGCATGATCCGCTGGTGATGTGTCTCTGTGAAATAACGAGGTAAGACTCGTCTTTCTGGACTTTAAATCATTTAAATCATTTCGTCCTGTTGATGAAGAGGAGCAGGCCCGCTCCTGCAGCCGAACAGATGACTTTAATCCACAAATAGATGAAGAGAAATGATCGCTTCAGACCAATAAAGACCAGTTTTTATCAGCTGTAGCTGTTTGCAGGTAGATTTCTGTGGAAACTGTCCCGGATCGATCAGGCTGTGTGTGTTCCCTTCAGCCACCGGCAAAACCGCAGCAAACGTCTCAAACACACGTTATAAAAATCACCAATAGCTGATTAAAAAATAAAACAAGTGCATGTTTCAGTTCCATTTTTATTAGGATAGAATACAGAACATTTATTTATCTCACCATGGAGAAAAGGAATGCAAATAAAGAATAAGAATAAGAAATAGTGCAAATTTTGATAAGAACAATAATAGGATAATAGAATAATAGAGACCTAAATTAAATATAACATAAATCTAAAACCTAACAGAAGCTTTAATATATATATATATATATATATATACATATACATATACATACACACAAGTCTGTACAGTCTGTTTTAGTGTGTGATAAAGTGACCATGATGGATTATATTGATCCAAATGCAGTAATCAAACATGAAGAAGCAGGAGCTTCAGTGTGAAGGGTCACATGATGGATCAGCTGATCAGAATAACCCTCTCTCCGCCCTGCAGGCTGCTGTGGAGGCTGCTGCTGCTCTGCTCGCTGCTGGTCGCCCTGCTGCTGCTGCTGCTGCTGGCGGTGCGCCTCGTGCTGCAGAGCTTCCGGAAGGCCCTGCGGGCGCGAGACGGCCGGCCCGCCGTGGCCTTCTTCCACCCGTACTGCCACGCCGGCGGCGGCGGGGAGAGGGTGCTGTGGTGCGCCGTCAGGGCGCTGCAGAACAGGTAAATGGCCCGGTGAGAGCCGCGAGGCTCCGCCGGCCTCCGCTGAAGGGAATTCTCGCCCCGCAGGTACCCCGACGTGAACTTCGTGGTGTACACGGGCGACCAGGG
Source organism: Salarias fasciatus (assembly GCF_902148845.1). NCBI lineage: Eukaryota > Metazoa > Chordata > Actinopteri > Blenniiformes > Blenniidae > Salarias > Salarias fasciatus. The sequence continues at coordinate 49,699 of NW_021941311.1, forward strand.
GGTCACGGGTCAGCAGATCCTGGCGGGGGCGCAGCAGCGCTTCAACATCGTCCTCCCGCGCCCGGTGCAGTTCGTGTTCCTGAAGCACCGCCTGCTGGTGGAGCCCAGCCTGTTCCCCCACTTCACCCTGCTGGGGCAGAGCGTGGGCTCCATCTTCCTGGGGTGGGAGGCGCTGACGTCGTTCGTGCCGGACGTTTACGTCGACTCCATGGGCTACGCCTTCACCCTGCCCCTGTTCCGCTACCTGGGGGGGTGCAGCGTGGCGAGCTACGTCCACTACCCCACCATCAGCACCGACATGCTGGCCGTCGTGAGGGAGCGGAACCCCAGGTAACGCCCCCGCGAGGAACCTCCCGCCGCGATCGGCGTGTAACCGCTCACCGCCGCCGTGCTCCCGTTCCAGGTTCAACAACCCGGACTTCGTCTCCAACAGTCTGTTCCTGAGCGCCGTCAAGCTGCTGTACTACTGCCTGTTCGCCCTGCTGTACGGCATGGCCGGCTCCTGCAGCCACCTCGTCATGGTCAACTCGTCCTGGACCCTGGACCACATCCTGTCCCTGTGGCGCTGCCCCGGCCGCACCAGCGTGGTCTACCCGCCCTGCGACGTCCGCGCCTTCCTGGACGTCCCGCTGGAGGAGGACGGCGACAGGAAGTGCCACTCCGTCGTCTCCGTCGGGCAGTTCCGGCCCGAGAAGGACCACCGGCTGCAGATCCGGGTCTTCAAGAAGGTCCTGGACCGCAGGAGGGAGGGGCTGAGCGGCAGGGAGGCGGTGAAGCTGGTCCTGGTGGGCGGCTGCAGGAACCAGGAGGACGAGGACCGGGTGCGCCTGCTGAGGGGCCTCTGCCAGGAGCTGGGCGTCGCCGACAGGGTGGAGTTCAAGCTGAACGTGCCGTTCGAGGAGCTGAAGAGAGAGATGGAGGAGGCGACCATCGGGCTGCACACCATGCGGAACGAGCACTTCGGAATCGGTGAGACGTCCGACTCTCGTTCGACCTGGAGGATGCTGGGACTTTAACCTTGCGCTTGTTTTTGTAGGAGTGGTGGAGTGCATGGCGGCCGGGAAGGTCATCCTGGCCCACAAGTCCGGCGGCCCCCAGCTGGACATCGTCGTCCCGTTCGAGGGCGGCCAGACCGGCTTCCTGGCGGACGACGAGGACGGCTACGCGGACGCCATCGAGAGGATCCTCGCCCTGCCGCCCGCCGGCCGGCTGAACATCAGACGCAACGCCCGGCAGTCGGTGGCTCGCTTCTCCGACCAGGAGTTCGAAGCCTGCTTCCTGGCTGCCATGGAGCCGCTGATGGGAACGCTGCGGCGGTGAGACGAGACGGGACTGAGTCCGGGGGATGCTGGGAACTCTGCTGGTGCACAGGAACAGACAGTCATGTTTTCAGGGACTTCAGTCTTTCCCACAGACATTTGAAAGAACCTTAAAAACTATTTTAGCGTCACAGTTTTAGGACGTTTCTTCATCTAACTGATTTTCCCTGAAGCAGAAGAGATTCCGTTGATGTGCAAAGAAATACTGTGAATGAGTTCAGTGCACTGTTTACACGATGTCGAATGTTTCAAAGGTCCAGACTGTGAGCTATTTTCATTTCGCAGGATGATTGTATGTGATGTTTTTTTCCATTCCTGTTGTGGTTTATCAGACAATCTTGTGAAACCGAATAAAACATTCCTGATGTGATCTGTGCGTTTGTCGACCTTTCAACCTGTTAAAACGCAGAAAACCTTCAGCTACAAGCTTGAAATTTGATTGAATTAAAAAAAAAAAAAAAAAAAAGGCATACCGTACATCCCACAATAAGATGTTTTTGGATTACGTGGATTTGTGTGAAGCCGTCAGACTTTATCAGCAGACGGGGTTACGATATGTTCCGCCCGTTAAATGTGCGATCAATAGTGCCGGACAAAGGTTACATGAGGGAAAGTGGACAAACAGCTGATTGGCGGGGTGACGGAGGGCAGGAGGCGGGGCGCGGCCTTTTATCAGGACACATGCAGATTATATGTAGGCGGGGGGCGATGGAGGCCCGGGCATTTCAGCCCGATGCAGGTGGAGATGATGAAGTCCTGCGTCTTCCTCCTTCTGGCCGCGCTGCACCTTCCGGGGTGCACAGGTGAGTGCTCCTCCACCCTCACAGCTCCGACGGGAAGCGCCTGCCGCTGAACTCCGGCCTCCCTGTGACCCTGCAGGGATCCCCGTGCACAACGCCGAGCTGCAGTCGGCGGCGAGCCGCGGCCTGGGGGCGGCTCTGGCGGAGGTCAACTCCGTGTACGCCGCCAGGCGCCTCTACAGGGCGACCCGGGCGTCCGTGTCAAAGGTCAGTCTGCTCGCACGCGATGACACGGCAGCTGCTTGGTGTCCCCGACGTTAGACGTGTGCACGTGTGTGTGTGTGTGCAGGTGATTCCCGTGGGCCTGAACACCGTCGACCTGCTGATGAAATTCACCATCAAGGAGACGGAGTGCGCGACAGGCTCGGGAAACGACCCTCAGGCGTGTGCTTTCAGGCCCGGCTTCTTCGTGGTGAGATGTTTTTAAAGAGGGAAAAAAATGGAAATCAGAATATCTTCATGGCATTTCTGAATCAACAAAAGCAACCACTAAAAGCTGAGGATGAAACCCTGACTCCAGTTTCTATATCTAACTTGAAAAAAATGAAAAACAATCCTCAAATGAATAGCGGCGGTAAAAAATGACCAAACCGAATCCCGTCCCTCCCCCTGACCCTCAGCCCTCCTTCTCCTGCTCCGCCCGGGTCCGGGTGACGGCGCCCTCGGCCCAGGTGGTCTCCCTCAGGTGTGGCCGAGACAGCAGCTCCAGCAGCTCGGAGTCCAGCGAGGAGGTGGGGACTGTTTGAACACAGACCAGACATTATTATTGACGTCCGCATCGTTCCTGATATCTGTCTGGAACAAACCGACCTTTACAGGTGTTCTCCAGGGGGCGGAGCCACTTCGTCGTCCCATTGATGAACAGAGGTAAACACATTTCCACATGGAATGAGACGAGGTTCAGGCGTTCATACCATAAAAACCCTCTTCACTCTGTTCACAGCAACAGCTCCCCCACCCCAAACCCTCCCCAGCGCCCCCCAGCCCCCCCTGGAGGACGTCCAGCCCCGAGGAGACACGTTCAGCAACCACCTGCCCTAACTTCTCTTCAATTAAAACTTTCCACGCCTCATTTTTTCTGTCTGTCGTCACTGACCGTGAACAGATTGAAGAGTTTACACCGCATGGCCACTAGAGGGAGACAAATGAGGAGTCTGACACAGCTTCTCATCCGGTTTGAACATTTATATTGTGATTTTTTTTCAGTTTAAATGCAAGAGGACACATCGACTCTATCCGCAAACCACTGTTCCGCACTTCATTTGGCCCCACGGGTTTACATCAGCACATCAATAACTTACAAACTGTAACCGCAGCGAACGTGGCCCCGATCTGGATGATGACATTCAGGAATGAGAAAGGGGGGGGGGGGGGGATGTAACAGTCGACTCGGAGGCCAGTCCGGTGAAATGTTGAGAATGACTTCCTTGAAGGCGCCACCGCCGGAAAACCCTTCTCGACAGAGCGTAGACGCAACTTTGGCCCCTGTGAGCGGAGGCAGCAATGGCACCAAGGAGAACAGAAAGGTCAACATTCAGCCACATGTTTCACACGCTGTACACTGACCGCACCGATGCGTCTTTCTTTTTTTTTTTTTAACGGGTGGCGGGATGGGGAAGGTGTGGACTCCACACGTCTCGAGACTCTCTCCTCTCCGATCAGACGGGCGGCTGTACAGACACAAACTGAAGGATCAGGTCCAAAACCAAGCCGACACACAGGGGAACTCACACCGTCCACGAGGACACAAAACCAGAGGCTTCCGCTCCATTTTATACTTAAGTCCGTTACTTGATTTGCATTAAATTAACATTAAAAACAAAAAAATAACAAGGGGATCTTTTTTTATTTTTTTTTTCCAGTTGCACAGTCCAGACTCTGCTGAGCCTCGGGAAGATGTCTCCTCTGTTTTGACCTCTGCGCAAGACTTTGGGAATAAGGCTTCCTTCTGATTTGCATTTGCCACAAAGCTGAAAGTGTCAAGAAATGCTTGAAATAGACAGGTTTGAGTATTTGGATTCGTTGACTTCAGTTCTGTTTCGCTATACATTCCATCGCGTCCCTCTCGCGTTGTTCCGCTCCTCTCCGAGTCGTCGTCGTCGTCGACCAGCCGTTGAAGACACTTATAAAAAAAAATCCTTCCATTTGTCAGTCATTAAATACATTTCTTATAAAAGGGCTTCCCCTAAACTACCTCACCACCATGTGACCATACACAGCATGCACGCACACGATGCACGCATGCGCTTCTCGCTCGCTCGCTCTCTCACACATGCACACGCAACCAGAGCAGCTTCGTGATTTAACAGCTCGCCGCCGCCACGTGCCGTCCGCGCGGTACCGGAGCGGGGGGCTTCCCTTTCGTTCTCATCTCCAGTAACGTGGCACAAAAAAAAAAAAAAAAAAAAAAAAAAAAGAAGAAAGGCGGGTACATAATCCGGCTCAGACCCGGGTCCAGTTCGCTTCGGGCGGCCGGTGCGGAGCGCGCCGGAGAGTTTAGACAGTCACAGATGATTCGGACTCACTTCCCGTGACCTCAAACTGACCCGCTCCGGCGTGAACTTGCACCGCCGCCGCCGCCGCACATCCGGAAACACGAACGTTAAAAAAAAAAAAAAAAAAAAAGCAATACCTGACCCGGGTCTGGTTTGGCTTGTTGGTTATATACAGTCGTCTCGCTCTCGCTGTCAAACAGGAGTCCGGGAAGTCGCCGAGTCCGTTCAACACTCTCCAGTGAGCTTGGTGGTGTCGCCCCTCTTGGGCGGGGCGGGCGGGGGCCCTCGCCGCAGCGTTGCATAGCCTGAGATGTTCCCGGACATGTAGCCGCCGTTCCCGCCGTTGCTCTGCTTCCCCTGGTCCAGGAGCAGCTCGGGGGGCGGCGGGGGCAGCGCCATGTCGTCCATGGTCCCGGCGGGGTCGCACCGCCCCGGCAGGCCGGCCGAGTTCACCGAACCCTGGCGACCCACCGACTTTCGCTTCAGTGTCCGGTTCAGGTCCTCCAGGAAGTTGGGCTGGCCCGAGCTTCCCTTGGGGGAGGTGGGCGGCGGGGGGGAGAGCGGAGGCGGCTCGGGGGCGGCGTTGCTGCGCCGCCCCAGCGTGGGCGGGGGAGTCTTTTTCAGAGAGCTCTTCCCCCACGTGGCGTTGCTGACCAGGGAGACGGGCGGCGGGGGGGGCGGGGCCTGGGGCTGGGGGTTCACCACCGCCACCCGGGGGGGCCCGGCGCTGTGGGCGTCGTTACCCGGAGGAGGCGGAGGAGGGAAGAGC
>NW_021941312.1:0-2500 GCF_902148845.1 Salarias fasciatus
GCCGGGCCAGACACGGCGACCGGCGACTCCCGTCCCCCGGCGAGCGAGTCCCAGCTGCGTCCGTCTGGACGGAGACTCGTGGCCCGGCAGCGAGGACCAGTCGCTGCAGGAGCAGCGTCGTTCCTGCTGCTGTTTCTCTTTGAACGAGACGTCTGTCTCCTCTTGGCGTGGTCTGAACCGACTGACCCGACTCTTTCAGGTTTAGTGTCGTGCTCTTATGTTTTCTTAGCGCTCTGAGCAGGGCTTCATACGGGCAGCGGACTGATATTTAATGACTTTTATCTATTTTTTATTTAGTTTTGTGCTTCAGCCACGATCAGTGAGCCGCTGGCAGTGCCTGTCCATGTCCGTCTATGTCTGCTGTTAATCCTCCTTCTGTTTGTGTTTTTCCATGTGTGGGTTAATGTTGAGACTCATCCCGACTGCAAAATTAATCTACCTGCGGGTGTCAATAAAGTTACCTTGAACCTTGAACCTTGAACCTTGGGTGTGTCCTCTCAGACCGACCGGCCGGCTGGACGAGTACCTGACCTGCATCGCCAAGATCCAGAAGGCGGTGGAGTACTTCCAGGACAACAACCCCGACAGTCCTGAGCTCAACACAGTGGTACACACACACACACACACACACACACACACACACACACACTCTCTGTCTCTGGACCGCTGATGTCTTGAGGACGGTCCTGCGTCCAGCTGAAGCGGGTCTGGTTCTGGTCTCCTGCAGAAGGCTCGCTTCGAGAAGGGGAAGGAGCTGCTGGAGGCGGAGTTCCGCGGCCTGCTGACCCGCTACAGCCGGCCCGTCCCGCCCGTCCTCATCCTGGACGCCATCAGCCTGGACGAGGACCTGGAGCTGCAGGAGGACGTGGTCCTGGAGCACCTCCCCGAGGCCGTCCTGCAGGACGTGTCCTGCATCTCCAGCTGGCTGGTGGAGTACGGACGCAACCAGGGTACCTTCCTCCTCCTCTTCCTCCTCCTCCTCCTCCTCCTCCTCCTCCTCCTCCTCCTCCTCCTTCCTCCTCCTCCTCCTCCTCCTCCTCCTCCTCTTCCTCCTCCTCCTCCTCCTCCTCCTCCTCCTCCTCTTCCTCCTCTTCCTCCTCCTCCTCCTCCTCCTCCTCCTCTTCCTCCTCCTCTTCCTCCTCCTCCTCCTCCTCCTCCTCCTCCTCCTCCTCCTCCTCCTCCTCTTCCTCCTCCTCCTCCTCCTCCTCCTCCTCCTCCTCCTCCTCTTCCTCCTCCTCCTCCTCCTCCTCTTCCTCCTCCTCCTCTTCCTCCTCCTCCTCCTCTTCCTCCTCCTCTTCCTCCTCCTCTTCCTCCTCCTCCTCCTCTTCCTCCTCCTCCTCCTCCTCCTCCTCCTCCTCCTCTTCCTCCTCCTCCTCCTCCTCCTCCTCTTCCTCCTCCTCCTCCTCCTCCTCCTCTTCCTCCTCCTCTTCCTCCTCCTCCTCCTCCTCCTCCTCCTCCTCCTCCTCCTCCTCTTCCTCCTCCTCCTCCTCCTCCTCCTCCTCCTCCTCCTCTTCCTCCTCCTCCTCTTCCTCCTCCTCCTCCTCTTCCTCCTCCTCTTCCTCCTCCTCTTCCTCCTCCTCTTCCTCCTCCTCCTCCTCCTCTTCCTCCTCCTCTTCCTCCTCCTCCTCCTCCTCCTCCTCCTCCTCTTCCTCCTCCTCTTCCTCCTCCTCTTCCTCCTCCTCCTCCTCCTCTTCCTCCTCCTCTTCCTCCTCCTCCTCCTCTTCCTCCTCCTCCTCCTCCTCCTCCTCCTCCTCCTCTTCCTCCTCCTCTTCCTCCTCCTCTTCCTCCTCCTCCTCCTCCTCTTCCTCCTCCTCTTCCTCCTCCTCCTCCTCCTCCTCCTCCTCTTCCTCCTCCTCCTCCTCTTCCTCCTCCTCCTCCTCCTCCTCCTCCTCCTCCTCCTCTTCCTCCTCCTCCTCCTCCTCCTCTTCCTCCTCTTCCTCCTCCTCTTCCTCCTCCTCCTGGAGTTATTCAGAATTGAATCCAGAACAGTAAACTATCAAAGTCTTAAACTGTGTTTCCATAAATAAACAGTAAAATATTTGTCTCTGTCCCCCTGTCCCCCCGTCCCCCTCTGTCTCCTCCGTCCCCCGCCCCCCTGCAGACTTCATGACGGTCTACTTCCAGATCCGGTCCAGCCAGCTGGACCGCTCTCTGCGGGGTCTGAAGGACCACTTCAGGAAGAGCAGCGCCTCGTCGGCCGTGCTCTACTCCCCCGCCGTGCAGACCAAGCGCAAGGACACGCCCACCAAGAAGATCCCCAAGAGACCAGGTCAGAGGCCGCGACCCGCTGACCCCTGACGCCCTGTGACCCCGCAGCACAGCCCGTGACCCCAGACATCCTGTGACCCCCCAGTTACCCCGTGACCCTGTGACCCCCCTTAGATCCTGTGACCCCCCAGTGACCCTGCGACCTCTCAGTGACCCTGTGACGCCCCAGTGACCCTCTGACCCCCCTTAGATCCTGTGACCCCCCCAGTGACCCCGTGACCCCCCCACAGCT
>NW_021941312.1:7500-10000 GCF_902148845.1 Salarias fasciatus
CTGCGCCGCGCTGACCTTCAGCCTATCACTGACCTTTGACCTTTCACTGACCCGACCCTTCTTCCAGGGGACGGCGGCGAGCACCAAGAACAAGCTGCCCACCCTCATCACCGCCATGGAGACCATCGGAGCCAGAGCCCTGGAGGAGTTCGCCGACAGCATCAAGGTCCGCCCCGTTACTCCATTACACCCAGTTACTCCATTACGCCCCGTTACTCCATTACGCCCCGTTACTCCATTACACCCAGTTACTCCATTACACCCAGTTACTCCATTACACCCAGTTACTCCATTACGCCCAGTTACTCCATTACGCCCCGTTACTCCATTACACCCAGTTACTCCATTACACCCAGTTACTCCATTACACCCCGTTACTCCATTACGCCCCGTTACTCCATTACACCCAGTTACTCCATTACACCCAGTTACTCCATTACACCCAGTTACTCCATTACACCCCGTTACTCCATTACGCCCCGTTACTCCATTACACCCAGTTACTCCATTACACCCAGTTACTCCATTACGCCCCGTTACTCCATTACGCCCAGTTACTCCATTACACCCAGTTACTCCATTACGCCCCGTTACTCCATTACACACAGTTACTCCATTACACCCCATTACTCCATTACACCCCGTTACTCCATTACACCCCGTTACTCCATTACGCCCAGTTACTCCATTACACCCAGTTACTCCATTACACCCCGTTACTCCATTACACCCAGTTACTCCATTACACCCAGTTACTCCATTACATCCCGTTACTCCATTACATCCCGTTACTCCATTACACCCAGTTACTCCATTACGCCCCGTTACTCCATTACGCCCAGTTACTCCATTACACCCCGTTACTCCATTACGCCCTGTTACTCCATTACACCCAGTTACTCCATTACACCCAGTTACTCCATTACACCCAGTTACTCCATTACGGCCAGTTACTCCATTACGCCCAGTTACTCCATTACGGCCAGTTACTCCATTACGCCCAGTTACTCCATTACACCCAGTTACTCCATTACGCCCCGTTACTCCATTACGCCCCGTTACTCCATTACGCCCAGTTACTCCATTACGCCCAGTTACTCCATTACGGCCAGTTACTCCATTACGCCCAGTTACTCCATTACACCCAGTTACTCCATTACGCCCAGTTACTCCATTACACCCAGTTACTCCATTACACCCCGTTACTCCATTACGCCCCGTTACTCCATTACACCCAGTTACTCCATTACACCCAGTTACTCCATTACGCCCCGTTACTCCATTACGCCCAGTTACTCCATTACACCCAGTTACTTCATTACGCCCCGTTACTCCATTACACACAGTTACTCCATTACACCCCGTTACTCCATTACACCCCGTTACTCCACTACGCCCCGTTACTCCATTACGCCCAGTTACTCCATTACACCCAGTTACTCCATTACACCCCGTTACTCCATTACGCCCTGTTACTCCATTACACCCAGTTACTCCATTACACCCAGTTACTCCATTACACCCAGTTACTCCATTACGCCCAGTTACTCCATTACGGCCAGTTACTCCATTACGCCCAGTTACTCCATTACACCCAGTTACTCCATTACGCCCCGTTACTCCATTACGCCCCGTTACTCCATTACACCCAGTTACTCCATTACGCCCAGTTACTCCATTACGGCCAGTTACTCCATTACGGCCAGTTACTCCATTACGCCCAGTTACTCCATTACACCCAGTTACTCCATTACGCCCAGTTACTCCATTACACCCAGTTACTCCATTACACCCCGTTACTCCATTACGCCCCGTTACTCCATTACACCCAGTTACTCCATTACACCCAGTTACTCCATTACGCCCCGTTACTCCATTACGCCCAGTTACTCCATTACACCCAGTTACTCCATTACACCCAGTTACTTCATTACGCCCCGTTACTCCATTACACACAGTTACTCCATTACACCCCGTTACTCCATTACACCCCGTTACTCCATTACGCCCAGTTACTCCATTACACCCAGTTACTCCATTACACCCCGGTACTCCATTACACCCCGTTACTCCATTACACCCAGTTACTCCATTACGCCCCGTTACTCCATTACACCCAGTTACTCCATTACACCCCGTTACTCCATTACGCCCCGTTACTCCATTACGCCCAGTTACTCCATTACACCCAGTTACTCCATTACATCCCGTTACTCCATTACATCCCGTTACTCCATTACACCCAGTTACTCCATTACGCCCCGTTACTCCATTACGCCCAGTTACTCCATTACACCCAGTTACTCCATTACACCCCGTTACTCCATTACGCCCCGTTACTCCATTACGCAACGTTACTCCATTACACCCAGTTACTCCATTACGCCCAGTTACTCCATTACGGCCAGTTACTCCATTACGCCCAGTTACTCCATTACACCCAGTTACTCCATTACGCCCCGTTACTCCATTACGCCCAGTTACTCCATTACGCCCAGTT
>NW_021941312.1:15000-25614 GCF_902148845.1 Salarias fasciatus
CAGGCCCGGTTTGAGTCCGGCGGTCCGGGTCCACCTGGACCGGGTCTGCCGTCCTCCACCTCAACGTGTCTCCGTCTGCTTTTCCTCCAGCTGAAAGACAAAGAGAGACAAGTCATCAAGGACAAGTTCAAGGTCAGTCCACAGCTGCACAGGGTCCCGGGGACCAGAGCCGGACCCGCTTCCTGCAGAACCCGGCGAGGATCTGAGCGCCGCTCTGTGTTCTCAGGGTTTCAACGACGGTCTGGAGGAGCTGTGTAAGACCCAGAAGGGCTGGGCCGTCCCGGACAAGGACCAGCGGGACTTCATCCGCCAGGCGCAGCGCAAGGTGGTGTCGGACGCCTACCGGGCCTTTCTTCACCGGTGAGATCCGGAACCGGCGGAACCGGCGGAACGTCCGGACGGAACCCACATTTACATTAGCCTGTTTGCCACTAGCGAGCAATGCTAGCTCCCATGATGCTGTGCTGCTCTGGTGATGCTGCAGATGATTCACCATGACGACGTTTCTGGAGCCTCCAGTTCAACAGCTGCTGGGTGTTAGCTGGCTAGCATGCTAACGCTACTCTTTCCATCGGTTTCAGTGTGTTAGCCGTTAGCATGCTAACGCTACTCTTTCCTTCAGTTATAGTGTGTTAACTGGCTAGCATGCTAACGCTACTCTTTCCTTCAGTTTCAGTGTGTTAGCCGGTTAGCATGCTAACGCTACTCTTTCCATCGGTTTCAGTGTGTTAGCCGTTAGCATGCTAACGCTACTCTTTCCTTCAGTTTCAGTGTGTTAGCCGGTTAGCATGCTAACGCCCCTCCCCCTCTGCCTCCTGCAGATGTGCCAACATTTCCTTCACCAAGAACCCGGAGAAATACCACAAGTACCGACCGGAGGAGGTGGAGGAGATGATCGAGAGGCTGTTCGACACGTCGGCCTGAGCTGCTGCTGCTGCTCCACCTGCTGCTCCTCCTCCCCCTCCTCCTCTTCCTCCTCTTCCTCCTCTTCCTCCTCCTCTTCCTCTCCTTCGTCTCACTGTTCATCTCACATTCAGTAGAATTCAATAAAGAGCATTATCTCGAACATGAAACGAGGAGCAGAAGGTTTATCTTCTCCCACAGAGGAAGCCCAGAGATCAGCTCACTGGTTCAATTCCCACATTCACCACCGCCGCTGCTCCCTGAGCATGACCCTTGACCCCCATCACCTCTGTAGCGTAGCAACACCTCTTCAGGAACAAACAGATGACTGCAGTGTGAGCCGGTGGCCAGCAGGTGGCCAGCAGGTAACCAGCAGGTAACCAGTAGGTAACTAGCGGGTAACCAGCAGGTAACCAGCAGGTGGCCAGCAGGTAACCAGTGGGTAACCAGCAGGTAACCAGCAGGTGACCAGTGGGTAACCAGCAGGTAACCAGCAGGTAACCAGTGGGTAACCAGCAGGTAACCAGTGGGTAACCAGCAGGTAACCAGTGGGTAACCAGCAGGTAACCAGCAGGTGACCAGTGGGTAACCAGCAGGTGACCAGTGGGTAACCAGCAGGTAACCAGTGGGTAACCAGCAGGTAACCAGTAGGTGGCCAGCAGGTAATCAGCAGGTAACCAGTAGGTAACCAGTGGGTAACCAGCAGGTAACCAGCGGGCAACCAGCGGGTAACCAGCAGGTAACCAGCAGGTGACCAGTGGGTAACCAGCAGGTAACCAGTAGGTAACCAGTGGGTAACCAGCAGGTAACCAGTGGGCAACCAGCGGGTAACCAGCAGGTAACCAGCAGGTGACCAGTGGGCAACCAGCGGGTAACCAGCAGGTAATCAGCAGGTGGCCAGCAGGTAACCAGTAGGTAACCAGTGGGTAACCAGCAGGTAACCAGCAGGTGACCAGCAGGTGACCAGTGGGTAACCAGCAGGTAACCAGTAGGTAACCAGCAGGTAACCAGTGGGTAACCAGCAGGTAACCAGTAGGTAACCAGTGGGTAACCAGTAGGTGGCCAGCAGGTAATCAGCAGGTAACCAGTGGGTAACCAGCAGGTAACCAGCGGGTAACCAGTGGGTAACCAGCAGGTAACCAGTGGGTAACCAGTAGGTGGCCAGCAGGTAACCAGCAGGTAACCAGTGGGTAACCAGTAGGTAACCAGTAGGTAACCAGCAGGTAACCAGTGGGTAACCAGCAGGTAACCAGTGGGTAACCAGTAGGTGGCCAGCAGGTAACCAGCAGGTAACCAGTGGGTAACCAGCAGGTAACCAGCGGGTAACCAGCAGGTAACCAGTGGGTAACCAGTAGGTGGCCAGCAGGTAACCAGTAGGTAACCAGCAGGTAACCAGTAGGTAACCAGCGGGGAACCAGCAGGTAACCAGTGGGTAACCAGTAGGTAACCAGCAGGTAACCAGTAGGTAACCAGTAGGTAACCAGCGGGGAACCAGCAGGTAACCAGTAGGTAACCAGTGGGTAACCAGTAGGTAACCAGCAGGTAACCAGCAGCGGCTGTCCTGTTCAGGAGCAACTTTTACATTTCCAAATAAAAAAACTGCAAAGCAAAAGACAACAATGCTGTCAGGTGTGTGTGTGTGTGTGTGTGTGTGTGTGTGTGTGTGTGTGTGTGTGTGTGTGTGTGTGTGTGTGTGTGTGTGTGTGCGCGCACGCTCATGCTTTAATTCACCAGCCTTTTTTCAGTCATGGCTGGTGGGGGTTTGGGTGTATAGTGGGTGTAGGTGTGTCCAGGTGTGTCCAGCTGTGTAAATACTCTGCCTGGCTCCGCCCACTCATCAGCTGAGGTGGGAGGAGCTCCTCCTGATACGTTCTGTTAAAACTCCTCCCACTTTGTTTACCGATCATGAATGTTTTAATGAAGAAAACTGTAAACAGTGTTTCCTGTCAGACTGAAGAACAAACTGTGAAGACAGCAGAGCGTCCAGAGCATCCAAAGCGTCCAGAGCGTCCGGAGCGTCCAGAGTGACCAGAGCGTCCAGAGTGACCAGAGCGTCCAGAGCGTCCAGAGTGACCAGAGCGACCAGAGCGTCCAGAGCGTCCAGAGCAACCAGAGCGACCAGAGCGTCCAGAGTGACCAGAGCGTCCAGAGCATCCAAAGCGTCCAGAGCGTCAGGGGTGACCAGAGCGTCCAGAGTGACCAGAGCGACCAGAGCGTCCAGAGTGACCAGAGCGTCCAGAGCATCCAGAGCGTCCAGAGCATCCAGAGCGTCCAGAGTGACCAGAGTGACCAGAGCGTCCAGAGTGACCAGAGCGACCAGAGCGTCCAGAGTGACCAGAGCGTCCAGAGCATCCAGAGCGTCCAGAGTGACCAGAGTGACCAGAGCGTCCAGAGTGACCAGAGCGTCCAGAGCATCCAGAGTGACCAGAGCGTCCAGAGCATCCAGAGCGTCCAGAGTGACCAGAGTGACCAGAGCGTCCAGAGTGACCAGAGCGACCAGAGCATCCAGAGTGACCAGAGCGTCCAGAGCATCCAGAGCATCCAGAGTGACCAGAGCGTCCAGAGCATCCAGAGCGTCCAGAGTGACCAGAGTGACCAGAGCGTCCAGAGTGACCAGAGCATTCAGAGTGACCAGAGCATCCAGAGCATTTGGAGTGACCAGAGCGTCCAAAGCATCCAGAGCATCCAGAGCGTCCAGAGCATTCGGAGTGACCAGAGCGTCCAAAGCATCCAGAGCGTCCAGAGCGTCCAAAGCATCCAGAGCATCCAGAGCGACCAGAGCGTCCAGAGCATCCAGAGCGTCCAGAGCATTCAGAGTGACCAGAGCGTCCAGAGCGACCAGAGCGTCCAGAGCATCCAGAGCGTCCAGAGCATTCAGAGTGACCAGAGCGTCCAGAGCATCCAGAGCGACCAGAGCGTCCAGAGTGACCAGAGCGTCCAGAGCATCCAGAGCGACCAGAGCGTCCAGAGCATCCAGAGCGTCCAGAGCATCCAGAGCGACCAGAGCGTCCAGAGTGACCAGAGCGTCCAGAGCGTCCAAAGCATCCAGAGCATCCAAAGCGTCCAGAGCATCCAGAGCGACCAGAGCGTCCAGAGCATCCAGAGCGTCCAGAGCATCCAGAGCGTCCAGAGCATTCAGAGCGTCCAGAGCATTCAGAGCGTCCAGAGCATTCAGAGTGACCAAAGCAATGACGTATAGAATGACTAGACGCTCACTGCCCCCTGAGAGACGGCAAATCGCAGCTGACTTCCGGTAGTGGCAAAAAGCGGATTCAGAGTGGGATCCAGCACGGTGTGTGACTTTGTGTTTGGTGATTTACCAAGGTACAGTAAACTTCTGTGTTGGAATCAAGTCACAATGCTTGAGATACACTGTGAACACCAAGCCAGGAGACCCAGGAGTTTTTTTTTTTTTAATTGATCTCCTCTGAAACAGAAGTCACAAAGACAAGTGTAACCTGCAACTATGGAATGTGCAATTAATATGTCACTGTGTGCATTTTTTCATTTACTGTGAATAAACTTTTAATTTTTATTGCAGTTTCTGTGTTTCATGCTTTCCTTTTTTTCATTTCTTGTCTTCCTTTGGCTGTTTCACTCAGTCTGTTGTAATTATTCTAGAAATGAGTGTCCGTTGTATTCAGTGGACCCCACTGCTTAAATTGACTTCATTTTTTATTACACTACTTTATCTCTTACATTTTACTCTGAGAAACCTCTGTGTATGTTAAGGTATTCAGTTCAGTTCAGTTCTTTATTGAGCATTAAAGCATTATTACATAAATATATTACATAAATACTGTGCATGTTCTGACTGCAACAATTGCTCCTCCAGAAACTTTTTATCGCCATTTTTGTGGGAGGAAAAGAGCAACCGTTCCAAGGTCTGTGGGTCTGAGCAGCTGTGAAAGTCCAACTGAATCATTTGAATTGGAGAAAATTTGTTTAAAACACTTTCTTATTTGGCATTATTTCTGTTTTGGCAGAAACATTGATTTCAATCAGCAGTTAAGGGACCATCTAGAATTTACAGGACGCTGCAACAGTGAAGACAAACGCCATGTCCAGTAAATCTGATAGGAGACAAATGAAGGTTGTGGTGATTATGGTGACACTGCAGTGAATCCCACTGGTGGTATTACGTTTTCTTTTTTGTGTTAGTTTTTTTTTTTTTTTTTTTTTGGTGTTTGTCTTCACTGCTGCAGCGTCTTGTAAATTGTAGACGGTCCCTGAACCCAGCAGGACCGGCTGCTTGTAGAAATTAATATTGTTTCTGATGCTTGACAGACACATACTTTTAATAAAAATGAGCTTGTAGCATGTCGTCCAGCTCTCAGCGGCGGGATGGAGGCGCCCTTTGTAAGTTACTGACGTTTTGTTTAAGAGTTATTGAGACTGAAAGTCAGCATCTGTCAACTAAAAAGATGCTTTATTTTTTCTTGTCTGTGAGGGATAAACGACGCTGTGGTCGCCATGACAACGTGCCGAGGACAGAGATTTTACTGTCTGCTAACAGTAAAAGCCATAACATAACACATATTGTCCCATCAGTGATGACAAGCAGCCTTGAAGTCAGTGTATTTACACTGGATCACACAGCGCCCCTCAGCTTCCTGCCCCTACCGGAAGTCAGCGCTGATTTGCCGCTGCTGTCCGCCGAGCAGCGAGCGGTCTAGTCATTCTATACGTCATTGGTCCAGAGCGTCCAGGGCGTCCAGAGCGTCCAGAGCAGCGTGCAATACAGTAAATACTGTAAGGAGAAAACATAGATATAAAATATTACATTTTGTCTTCCTCCTCACCGCCTTCTTCTTCTTTTTCTTCTTCTTCTTCTATGGTATGAATGTGAAGCGTCAACCCCCATTACCTGGAATTAGCGCCATCTGCCGTCAGGGAGGACTGATGAACCTTCAGGATTTTATTTCCTGAACTTTCTTCCTTTTTCCCTCGAAAAGACCCGCGAGCTCCTGAGAACAGGCCGCGACCCAGCAGTTGAGAAACACCTCTCCAGGTTGTATCGGGTGGAGCCTCCCCCGGAGGGAACCGGGGAAGAAGAGGAGGAGACACAGGAGGCCGAGAGCGGGGCTGCGGGGCTGCGGGGCTGCGGAGCGGGACGGGCCGTGCGGGAGACGCTCTGCTGCGGAAGCCTCGCTGCGGGAGACGTTCTGCGGGTTTACTGCGGGTTTACTGCGGGACTGTGCGGGACTCTGCGTGCGGGAGTGTGCGGGTTGCTGAGCAGGGTCGGTAACCCTGCAGTCATCCAGGTATTCATTTCCTCTGCTCCTCGGCCTCTTCTCTCCGTCAGTCATTCAGTTTGAGGTTTTCTTCAGTCTTGAATTAAAACTGATCAGATCAAAAGTTGAGTTTTTCATTTTAGTTTCATACTTTTGATGCTTTAATTAAATCCTAACTTGAAGTTGATCCATGATCAAATCATGACTAGTAAATCTAAATGATGACACTTTTAATAAATCTCAGCTGTGATCAAATCGTTTGTCTTCCAGTTGACTTGTTCTCATGATCAACAAAATACAGGTTTAATTCGTTTCTTTGGTTTTTATTTTCTCTCCTGTTTTCATTTCATTGCTGTTCGTTTATGATGCAGTGAGACTCTGAAACAGGAGCCTGTCAGGATGCTGGAATGAAGTAAAGATAAAAACACCTGGAGCCAATAAGATCCAATGTGCTGGATTTCTGTCACTTCCTGAAGTCATGTGATCTTCTGCTGGATCATCAGTAATCGACAAATGACCACATTTTCAGCAGAAGATTCCAGCAGCTGTCTTCATGTGTTTTTTGTGACTGAAGAAAAATAAGAAACGAGGCAGTTTGTTCAGTCAGAACCAGACAGACTGTTTCCTGTTCATTCCAGTCAGAATGTCTGGATGTGGCTGTTTAACGTTTTCCTCTCAACAGATCTGAAACTGGAGTCACCTTTGTTTGGAATCAGGGCTCTATGGTTGTATCTCTACCTGCTGTATGATCAGGGCTCTATGGTTGTATCTCTACCTGCTCTATGATCAGGCTCTATGGTTGTATCTCTACCTGCTCTATGATCAGGCTCTATGGTTGTATCTCTACCTGCTCTATGATCAGGCTCTATGGTTGTATCTCTACCTGCTCTATGATCAGGCTCTATGGTTGTATCTCTACCTGCTCTATGATCAGGGCTCTATGGTTGTATCTCTACCTGCTCTATGATCAGGCTCTATGGTTGTATCTCTACCTGCTCTATGATCAGGGCTCTATGGTTGTATCTCTACCTGCTCTATGATCAGGCTCTATGGTTGTATCTCTACCTGCTGTATGATCAGGCTCTATGGTTGTATCTCTACCTGCTCTATGATCAGGCTCTATGGTTGTATCTCTACCTGCTCTATGATCAGGCTCTATGGTTGTATCTCTACCTGCTCTATGCCCTCAGCTGGACTCCAGAGGAGGAAAAACCAGCAGGAAGTGGTGAATTTGAGTAGCAGAGCCACGCCTCATATTACTGAAAGTAATGGTAATGGCAGTGTCACACTGGGAAAAGTAATGTGATTACTCACCACTGAAAATGGTAATGCCGTTAATTTGAACACTAATCCTCCCATCACTGGTCATCAGTCATGAGTCCAGTCATGACAGCAGCGCAGCTGTTGGGGCTTTCAGGATTTTTTTGGCTCTTTGCTTGCTGGACTCATGTTATGATGGCTCTTTACTTCCAGGGGGGTACTGCACAAAAGTAGGATAAAAACATCCAGGATAAATGAGAATGCGCGGCTTGAGGCAGCCTAGTCGGTGTTTTCTCGGATTAATCGGTTGCACGTTTGCCGAGCCAGGATGAAAAGACGCGGTGAGTCCAGCCCGGTGAGGAGCATCAGGATCAGGGGCGTCACGGCGTTCTTCAGAAGACCACCACATCGATCACAGAACCACAGATTGAAAATGGAACAAGGACGAGCGTCTTCCTTCACGGGGACGAGCAGCAGTGTGGACTGTACCGCGGCTGTGGGGGGGGGGGGGGCTCACTTAGAAAGGGGGGGCAGAGCGAGGACTTTACACAAAACACGTCCATTAATTTCACTCCATATATTCCAGCCTGTACGTCTGCTTCAAGTGACGTTTAAGGCACAGCGCCCCCACGCTTCAATGGTGAGGACAGGTACTGCACGCAGGCCGCAGCTTCATTACAGTGAAACAGTGGTAAATGGTAAATGGTGATAAATAGAGACGCTCAGATCAGACACTAAAATGGCCTCATTCTGCATATGACCCATGATTATGATCATACAAAAGTGATAATAATAAAATACAGGAAATACACGGGGGAAGCAGCATTTTGCCAATATTTAGGATATTTATTCAAGAACATTTCACCTCTGTCGTGTTCTCTATTGAATCAATTGTTCTCCTGCTGTGTTCTGTTTCATCCTCATCTGTCATGAAGAACAAACCTGTCGGCCAGAAGAGAACCTGCAGCAGCTGAAAACCAGACATAGAAGTATTCTGCAGTCTGGTCAGTTACTGAAGTGTCGCCCAAAGAGCAGTTATCAAATGAAGTGATGAATCTGTTTCTTCTGAGAATGAATTTCTGTCTGATTTCAGCCGTTAAAGGAGTGGAGTCAGAATGATGTGGGACCGTTCACTCCTAAAGCTGGAGTCCTGAAACTGGAGGGTTTTCCTGTTTTCAGGAGACAGTTCAGACAACATGATGCTGTCTGTTATACTGTGTCCATTTCAGTGGTGAGAGACTTTTATCTCTCCTTTGTTTCTCATTTTACTCATTGTGTAGCTTCAGGGTTGTTTTATTTTATTTCTTGTTCTTTATTTTCTACATCAGTGTGGTTTAGTACCAACTTCATTAAGGTTTTTTCCCATTGTCTTTACAATAACTGTGAACCTTTTATTGTAGGACTTGTATTAATGAAGAAAGGATTCTGAAACGTCTGTGTTGAAACTTACGTTGGTCTTCATATAATCTGAGCAACAAAATAATCCTAAAGTCAACCAGACCCTGCAGAAGCAGCGACTACAGCAGGAAGGTTTGGCTGCAGGAGGATTAAATGATGTAACGTGTAGAAAAATCCAGGAAGTGCTGTAAGCCACGCCCACTTCTCTCAGACAGCAGTTTAATCTGATCCTGGTCGTTAGCCTGCTGTGGAGCAGCGAGCTGCAGAGGATAGATCACCATGGTGACTGGTCCGGGATCAACTGGGCCAGCTTTTGTGCAACCGACTTGAGGCTAACTTCATCCAGGATCACCACAGGATCACCACAGGATCACCACAGGATCACCACAGGATCACTCCAGGATCACCACAGGATCACCACAGGATCACCACAGGATCACCACAGGATCACCACAGGATCACTCCAGGATCACCACAGGATCACTCCAGGATCACCACAGGATCACCACAGGATCACCACAGGATCACTCCAGGATCACCACAGGATCACTCCAGGATCACCACAGGATCACTCCAGGATCACCACAGGATCACTCCAGGATCACCACAGGATCACCACAGGATCACCACAGTTTGCCGGCTTGATCCCTTCTCCTGGTTTTGTGCAATACCCCCCTGGACTCATGTTATGATAAATGGATTTCACTTATATTACACTTTTGCCCAAAGCGCTTCACACTGCATTGTCACATTCACCCATTCACACATTCACACACTAACTCACACACTGGTGGAGGCGGCTGCCATGCAAGGCGCTCAGTCCGTCCACCGGGAGCAATTCAGGGTTCAGTGTCTTGCCCAAGGACACTTTGACATGCAGACAGGGGGAGACAGGAGTCGAACTAACAACCTCCAGATTGTCAGACGACTGCTCTCCCCACCGATCCACAGCCGCTGATGATGATGATGATGATGATGATGATGGCTCTTCACTTCTACTTTCCTTTACTTTGACTAAATTGGATCAGCTTTCTCATGAAGGAGAATCCACCTGGAAGACGTGTCGCTGTGCAGAACTTTGAGGCACCGCAGTGGAAACCTCTGGAGGACCCCTGCTGTGATTTGTGATGTGGTTTTTGTGGGATGGGTTTGTGATTACAGGCCACGCCTTGGATGAAGGCAAACATGAGAACCATTGAGAAGCAAGGTGCGTCATGAAGGCGCAGATAAGACAGCGTCCTCCAGACCGCCGCTGGTCTGACCTGACGAGGACAAAGAGAGGTCCTGGACGGAGACGCTGTTCTGAGGCGGTCTGAGACGAGCAGGCCGCCGAATGTTGACTGAAGCTGTTGATGATTAACGTCCGTTGGGAAAAGTCCAGAGTTTGACATTCCTCTGATGTTTTTTTCGGATGAGTGGCCGCCGCTCCCCCGGCCTGTTGACTCAGGACGGCGTGGCGTTGACCGGTGGGCGGAGACGCTGATGTGTTGATGTGTTTTCCCCTCAGGTCTCCGTCACTCGCCGCCGTCCGTCCGTCTCTCCGGCTGTCTCCGGCTGTCTCCGGCTGTCTCCGGCTGTCTCCGGCTGTCTCCGGCTGTCTCTGGCTGTCTCCGGCTGTCTCCGGCTGTCTCCGGCTGTCTCTGGCTGTCTCCGGCTGTCTCTGGCTGGCTCCGGCTGTCTCTGGCTGTCTCTGGCTGTCTCCGGCTGTCTCCGGCTGTCTCCGGCTGTCTCGGCCCCCGCATGTCTTCAAACAGCACTCCGGTCGGCTGCGGCGCCGACGTGCTCTCGCTGTACTACGCCCTGTGCGACCTGGGCGCCG
>NW_021941312.1:26114-54666 GCF_902148845.1 Salarias fasciatus
TCTCTCCTCCTCCTCTTCCTCCTCCTCCTCCTCTTCTTCCTCCTCCTCCTGCTCCTCTTCCTCCTCTTCCTCCTCCTCCTCTTCCTCCTCTTCCTCCTCTTCCTCCTCCTCCTCCTCTTCCTCCTCCTCCTCCTCCTGCTCCTCTTCCTCCTCTTCCTCCTCCTCCTCTTCCTCCTCTTCCTCCTCTTCCTCCTCCTCCTCCTCTTCCTCCTCCTCTTCCTCTTCCTCCTCCTCCTCCTCCTCCTCCTCTTCGTCAGAAGCTTCAGGCTGTCTCCTCTCTCCAGCTTCGGATGAGATCAGCTGACCTGTGACCCCTGGCTGACCTCTGACCCCTGGCAGTGTCATGTGCTCCTGCTCTCTGTTGACTAACCTGCTCTAACCTGTTTTGCCTTCTTCTTCCTCCTCCTCCTCCTCTCTCTCTCTCCCTCTCTCTCTCTGTCTGTCTCTGTCTCTCTCTCTGTCTCTCTCTCCTCTGCCTCGCCTCTCTCGGCCTCTCAGTGCTGGGGGACACTTACAATATTCCTTTAGACCCCCGAGGTAAGCACCGGAGCCCCGCCCACCGCCGCCCCGGGGCTCCACGCCGTCCGTCCGTCCCGCTGTGAGACGCCGTCTCAGTTTGACTCTTGTCCCCGCAGAGACCAGCTCCTCCGCCAGCAGCTACACCTCCGACTTCAACAAGCGGCTGCTGAGCAGCTACATCTGTGAGTCCCGCCCCCCCGCCCCAGGCCCCGCCCCTGGCCCCGCCCCCACGCTCACCCCCCCTGCTGGCTGTTCCAGGTAAAGTCCTGGGGAACCTGCAGCTCAACCTGCTCAGTAAGTCCAAGGTGTACGAGGACCCGGCGCTCAGCGCCATCTTCCTGCACAACAACTACAACTACATCCTCAAGTCCCTGGAGAAGTGAGTGACGCCGGGCCGGGGTCAGGGGTCAGGGGTCAGGGGTCATCCGGGACGCTGGTCCCGCCCCTGCAGTCCTGGGGTTTCTGACGGTCTCCTGGCGGTCCTGCAGGTCGGAGCTGATCCAGCTGGTGACGGTGACCCAGAGGAGAGCCGAGGCCTCGTACCGGGAGCTGATCGAGCAGCAGATCGACACCTACCAGCGCAGGTAGAGCGGGACCGGGACCGGACCGGGACCGGGCCTGGACCGGGACAGGGACCGGACCTGGACCGGGACCGGGACCGGGACCGGACCTGGACCGGGACCGGGACAGGGACCGGACCGGGACCGGGACCGGGACCGGGACCGGACCTGGACCGGGACCGGACCTGGACAGGGACCGGGACCGGGACCTGGTCTAATCTGAATAGCTGGTTTTAGTTTGCTCTAATCTCAGTGTCTCTCGTCCTCTTGTCTCATGTCTCTCGTCCTCTTGTCTCGTCCTCTTGTCTAATCATGTCTCTCGTCCTCTTGTCTCGTCCTCTTGTCTCATCATGTCTCTCGTCCTCTTGTCTCATCATGTCTCTCGTCCTCTTGTCTCGTCCTCTTGTCTCATCATGTCTCTCGTCCTCTTGTCTCATCATGTCTCTCGTCCTCTTGTCTCGTCCTCTTGTCTCATCATGTCTCTCGTCCTCTTGTCTCATCATGTCTCTCGTCCTCTTGTCTCATCATGTCTCTCGTCCTCTTGTCTCATCATGTCTCTCGTCCTCTTGTCTCGTCCTCAGCTGGCTGAAGGTCACGGAACACCTGACGGACAGAAACATGCCTGCAGTCCAGCCCGGGTCAAAGGTCAAAAGAGTTCATAGTTCACGTCTCTGATAAGTCTCGGTTTTCCCGTCATGAGGTTTCAGGCCCGCTTTGAGTCCGGCGGTCCGGGTCCACCTGGACCGGGTCTGCCGTCCTCCACCTCAACGTGTCTCCGTCTGCTTTTCCTCCAGCTGAAAGACAAAGAGAGACAAGTCATCAAGGACAAGTTCAAGGTCAGTCCACAGCTGCACAGGGTCCCGGGGACCAGAGCCGGACCCGCTTCCTGCAGAACCCGGCGAGGATCTGAGCGCCGCTCTGTGTTCTCAGGGTTTCAACGACGGTCTGGAGGAGCTGTGTAAGACCCAGAAGGGCTGGGCCGTCCCGGACAAGGACCAGCGGGACTTCATCCGCCAGGCGCAGCGCAAGGTGGTGTCGGACGCCTACCGGGCCTTTCTTCACCGGTGAGATCCGGAACCGGCGGAACCGGCGGAACGTCCGGACGGAACCCACATTTACATTAGCCTGTTTGCCACTAGCGAGCAATGCTAGCTCCCATGATGCTGTGCTGCTCTGGTGATGCTGCAGATGATTCACCATGACGACGTTTCTGGAGCCTCCAGTTCAACAGCTGCTGGGTGTTAGCTGGCTAGCATGCTAACGCTACTCTTTCCATCGGTTTCAGTGTGTTAGCCGTTAGCATGCTAACGCTACTCTTTCCTTCAGTTATAGTGTGTTAACTGGCTAGCATGCTAACGCTACTCTTTCCTTCAGTTTCAGTGTGTTAGCCGGTTAGCATGCTAACGCTACTCTTTCCTTCATAGTGTGTTATAGTGTGTTAGCCGGTTAGCATGCTAACGCTACTCTTTCCTTCAGTTATAGTGTGTTAACTGGCTAGCATGCTAACGCTACTCTTTCCTTCGGTTTCAGTGTGTTAGCTGGTTAGCATGCTAACGCTACTCTTTCCTTCAGTTTCAGTGTGTTAGCCTGTTAGCATGCTAACGCCCCTCCCCCTCTGCCTCCTGCAGATGTGCCAACATTTCCTTCACCAAGAACCCAGAGAAATACCACAAGTACCGACCGGAGGAGGTGGAGGAGATGATCGAGAGGCTGTTCGACACGTCGGCCTGAGCTGCTGCTGCTGCTCCACCTGCTGCTCCTCCTCCCCCTCCTCCTCTTCCTCCTCTTCCTCTCCTTCGTCTCACTGTTCATCTCACATTCAGTAGAATTCAATAAAGAGCATTATCTCGAACATGAAACGAGGAGCAGAAGGTTTATCTTCTCCCACAGAGGAAGCCCAGAGATCAGCTCACTGGTTCAATTCCCACATTCACCACCGCCGCTGCTCCCTGAGCATGACCCTTGACCCCCATCACTTCTGTATCGTAGCAACACCTCTTCAGGAACAAACAGATGACTGCAGTGTGAGCCGGTGGCCAGCAGGTGGCCAGCAGGTAACCAGCAGGTAACCAGTAGGTGGCCAGTAGGTAACCAGTAGGTAACCAGCAGGTAACCAGTAGGTAACCAGCAGGTAACCAGTAGGTGGCCAGTAGGTAACCAGTAGGTAACCAGCAGGTAACCAGCAGGTAACCAGTAGGTAACCAGCAGGTAACCAGCAGGTAACCAGTAGGTAACCAGCAGGTAACCAGTGGGTAACCAGTAGGTAACCAGCAGGTAACCAGCAGGTAACCAGTGGGTAACCAGTAGGTGGCCAGTAGGTAACCAGCAGGTAACCAGTAGGTGGCCAGTAGGTAATCAGTGGGTAACCAGTAGGTGGCCAGTAGGTAATCAGTGGGTAACCAGTAGGTAACCAGCAGGTAACCAGCAGGTAACCAGTGGGTAACCAGTAGGTGGCCAGTAGGTAACCAGCAGGTAACCAGTAGGTGGCCAGTAGGTAATCAGTGGGTAACCAGTAGGTGGCCAGTAGGTAACCAGTAGGTAACCAGTAGGTAACCAGCAGGTAACCAGCAGGTAACCAGTGGGTAACCAGTAGGTAACCAGCAGGTAACCAGTGGGTAACCAGTAGGTAACCAGCAGGTAACCAGTGGGTAACCAGTAGGTGGCCAGTAGGTAACCAGTAGGTAACCAGCAGGTAACCAGTGGGTAACCAGTAGGTAACCAGCAGGTAACCAGTGGGTAACCAGTAGGTAACCAGTGGGTAACCAGTAGGTAACCAGCAGGTAACCAGCAGGTAACCAGTGGGTAACCAGTAGGTAACCAGCAGGTAACCAGCAGGTAACCAGTGGGTAACCAGTAGGTAACCAGCAGGTAACCAGCAGGTAACCAGTAGGTAACCAGTGGGTAACCAGTAGGTAACCAGCAGGTAACCAGCAGCGGCTGTCCTGTTCAGGAGCAAATTTCACATTTCCAAATAAAAAAACTGCAAAGCAAAAGACAACAATGCTGTCAGGTGTGTGTGTGTGTGTGTGTGTGTGTGTGTGTGTGTGTGTGTGTGTGTGTGTGTGTGTGCACGCACGCTCATGCTTTAATTCACCAGCCTTTTTTCAGTCATGGCTGTTGGGGGTTTGGGTGTATAGTGGGTGTAGGTGTGTCCAGGTGTGTCCAGCTGTGTAAATACTCTGCCTGGCTCCGCCCACTCATCAGCTGAGGTGGGAGGAGCTCCTCCTGATACGTTCTGTTAAAACTCCTCCCACTTTGTTTACCGATCATGAATGTTTTAATGAAGAAAACTGTAAACAGTGTTTCCTGTCAGACTGAAGAACAAACTGTGAAGACAGCAGAGCGTCCAGAGCATCCAAAGCGTCCAGAGCGACCAGAGCGTCCAGAGTGACCAGAGCGTCCAGAGCATCCAAAGCGTCCAGAGCGACCAGAGCGTCCAGAGTGACCAGAGTGACCAGAGTGACCAGAGCGACCAGAGCGTCCAGAGCGTCCAGAGTGACCAGAGTGACCAGAGTGACCAGAGTGACCAGAGCGACCAGAGCGTCCAGAGCGTCCAGAGTGACCAGAGTGACCAGAGTGACCAGAGTGACCAGAGTGACCAGAGCGACCAGAGCGTCCAGAGCGTCCAGAGTGACCAGAGTGACCAGAGTGACCAGAGTGACCAGAGTGACCAGAGCGACCAGAGCGTCCAGAGCGTCCAGAGCGACCAGAGTGACCAGAGTGACCAGAGCGACCAGAGCGTCCAGAGCGTCCAGAGTGACCAGAGCGACCAGAGTGACCAGAGCGACCAGAGCGTCCAGAGCGTCCAGAGCGACCAGAGTGACCAGAGCGACCAGAGCATCCAGAGCGTCCAGAGTGACCAGAGTGACCAGAGCATTCAGAGCATTCAGAGTGACCTGAGCGTCCAGAGCATTCAGAGCGTCCAGAACGTCCAGAGCGTCCAAAGCATCCAGAGCGTCCAGAGCATTCAGAGCGTCCAGAGCATTCGGAGTGACCAGAGCGTCCAGAACATCCAGAGCATCCAGAGCGTCCAGAGCATTCGGAGCGTCCAGAGCATTCAGAGTGACCAAAGCAATGACGTATAGAGTGACTAGACCGCTCACTGCCCCCTGAGAGACGGCAAATCGCAGCTGACTTCCGGTAGTGGCAAAAAGCGGATTGAGAGCGGGATCCAGCACGGTGTGTGACTTTGTGTTTCGTGATTCACCAAGGTACAGTAAACTTCTGTGTTGGAATCAAGTCACAATGCTTGAGATACGTTGTGAACACCAAGCCAGGAGACCCAGGAGTTTTTTTTTTTTTTTTAATTGATCTCCTCTGAAACAGAAGTCACAAAGACAAGTGTAACCTGCAACTATGGAATGTGCAATTAATATGTCACTGTGTGCATTTTTTCATTTACTGTGAATAAACTTTTAATTTTTATTGCAGTTTCTGTGTTTCATGCTTTCCTTTTTTTTCATTTCTTGTCTTCCTTTGGCTGTTTCACTCAGTCTGTTGTAATTATTCTAGAAATGAGTGTCCGTTGTATTCAATGGACCCCACTGCTTAAATTGACTTCATTTTTTATTACACTACTTTATCTCTTACATTTTACTCTGAGAAACCTCTGTGTATGTTAAGGTATTCAGTTCAGTTCAGTTCTTTATTGAGCATTAAAGCATTATTACATAAATATATTACATAAATACTCTGCATGTTCTGACTGCAACAATTGCTCCTCCAGAAACTTTTTATCGCCATTTTTGTGGGAGGAAAAAAAGCAACCACTCCAAGGTCTGTGGGTCTGAGCAGCTGTGAAAGTCCAACTGAATCATTTGAATTGGAGAAAATTTGTTTACAACACTTTCTTATTTGGTATTGTTTCTGTTTTGGCAGAAACATTGATTTCAATCAGCAGTTAAGGGACCGTCTAGAATTTACAGGACGCTGCAACAGTGAAGACAAACGCCATGTCCAGTAAATCTGATAGGAGACAAATGAAGGTTGTGGTGATTATGGTGACACTGCAGTGAATCCCACTGGTGGTATTACGTTTTCTTTTTTGTGTTAGTTTTTTTTTTTTTTTTTTTGGTGTTTGTCTTCACTGCTGCAGCGTCTTGTAAATTGTAGACGGTCCCTGAACCCCGCAGCAGGACCGGCTGCTGATAGAAATCAGTATTGTTTCTGATGCTTGACAGACACATACTTTTAATAAAAATGAGCTTGTAGCATGTAGTCCAGCTCTCAGCGGCGGGATGGAGGCGCCCTTTGTAAGTTACTGACGTTTTGTTTAAGAGTTATTGAGACTGAAAGTCAGCATCTGTCAACTAAAAAGATGCTTTATTTTTTCTTGTCTGTGAGGGATAAACGACGCTGTGGTCGCCATGACAGCGTGCCGAGGACAGAGATTTTATTGTCTGCTAACAGTAAAAGCCATAACATAACACATATTGTCCCATCAGTGATGACAAGCAGCCTTGAAGTCAGTGTATTTACACTGGATCACACAGCGCCCCTCAGCTTCCTGCCCCTACCGGAAGTCAGCGCTGATTTGCCGCTGCTGTCCGAGCAGCGAGCGGTCTAGTCATTCTATACGTCATTGGTCCAGAGCGTCCAGAGCGTCCAGAGCAGCGTGTCAATACAGTCAATACTGTAAGGAGAAAACATAGATATAAAATATTACATTTTGTCTTCCTCCTCACCGCCTTCTTCTTCTTTTTCTTCTTCTTCTTCTATGGTATGAATGTGAAGCGTCAACCCCCATTACCTGGAATTAGCGCCATCTGCCGTCAGGGAGGACTGATGAACCTTCAGGATTTTATTTCCTGAACTTTCTTCCTTTTTCCCTCGAAAAGACCCGCGAGCTCCTGAGAACAGGCCGCGACCCAGCAGTTGAGAAACACCTCTCCAGGTTGTATCGGGTGGAGCCTCCCCCGGAGGGAACCGGGGAAGAAGAGGAGGAGACACAGGAGGCCGAGAGCGGGGCTGCGGGGCTGCGGGGCTGCGGAGCGGGACGGGCCGTGCGGGAGACGCTCTGCTGCGGAAGCTTCGCTGCGGGAGACGTTCTGCGGGTTTACTGCGGGTTTACTGCGGGTTTACTGCGGGACTGTGCGGGACTCTGCGTGCGGGAGTGTGCGGGTTGCTGAGCAGGGTCGGTAGCCCTGCAGTCATCCAGGTATTCATTTCCTCTGCTCCTCGGCCTCTTCTCTCCGTCAGTCATTCAGTTTGAGGTTTTCTTCAGTCTTGAATTAAAACTGATCAGATCAAAAGTTGAGTTTTTCATTTTAGTTTCATACTTTTGATGCTTTAATTAAATCCTAACTTGAAGTTGATCCATGATCAAATCATGACTAGTAAATCTAAATGATGACACTTTTAATAAATCGCAGCTGTGATCAAATCGTTTGTCTTCCAGTTGACTTGTTCTCATGATCAACAAAATACAGGTTTAATTCGTTTCTTTGGTTTTTATTTTCTCTCCTGTTTTCATTTCATTGCTGTTCGTTTATGATGCAGTGAGACTCTGAAACAGGAGCCTGTCAGGATGCTGGAATGAAGTAAAGATAAAAACACCTGGAGCCAATAAGATCCAATGTGCTGGATTTCTGTCACTTCCTGAAGTCATGTGATCTTCTGCTGGATCATCAGTAATCGATAAATGACCACATTTTCAGCAGAAGATTCCAGCAGCTGTCTTCATGTGTTTTTTGTGACTGAAGAAAAATAAGAAACGAGGCAGTTTGTTCAGTCAGAACCAGACAGACTGTTTCCTGTTCATTCCAGTCAGAATGTCTGGATGTGGCTGTTTAACGTTTTCCTCTCAACAGATCTGAAACTGGAGTCACCTTTGTTTGGAATCAGGGCTCTATGGTTGTATCTCTACCTGCTCTATGATCAGGCTCTATGGTTGTATCTCTACCTGCTGTATGATCAGGCTCTATGGTTGTATCTCTACCTGCTCTATGATCAGGCTCTATGGTTGTATCTCTACCTGCTCTATGATCAGGCTCTATGGTTGTATCTCTACCTGCTCTATGATCAGGCTCTATGGTTGTATCTCTACCTGCTCTATGATCAGGCTCTATGGTTGTATCTCTACCTGCTGTATGATCAGGCTCTATGGTTGTATCTCTACCTGCTGTATGATCAGGCTCTATGGTTGTATCTCTACCTGCTCTATGATCAGGCTCTATGGTTGTATCTCTACCTGCTCTATGATCAGGCTCTATGGTTGTATCTCTACCTGCTGTATGATCAGGCTCTATGGTTGTATCTCTACCTGCTCTATGATCAGGGCTCTATGGTTGTATCTCTACCTGCTCTATGATCAGGCTCTATGGTTGTATCTCTACCTGCTCTATGATCAGGCTCTATGGTTGTATCTCTACCTGCTCTATGCCCTCAGCTGGACTCCAGAGGAGGAAAAACCAGCAGGAAGTGGTGAATTTGAGTAGCAGAGCCACGCCTCATATTACTGAAAGTAATGGTAATGGCAGTGTCACACTGGGAAAAGTAATGTGATTACTCACCACTGAAAATGGTAATGCCGTTAATTTGAACACTAATCCTCCCATCACTGGTCATCAGTCATGAGTCCAGTCATGACAGCAGCGCAGCTGTTGGGGCTTTCAGGATTTTTTTGGCTCTTTGCTTGCTGGACTCATGTTATGATGGCTCTTTACTTCCTGGGGGGTACTGCACAAAAGTAGGATAAAAACATCCAGGATAAATGAGAATGCGCGGCTTGAGTCAGCCTAGTCGGTGTTTTCTCGGATTAATCGGTTGCACGTTTGCTGAGCCAGGATGAAAAGACGCGGTGAGTCCAGCCCGGTGAGGAGCATCAGGATCAGGGGCGTCACGGCGTTCTTCAGAAGACCACCACATCGATCACAGAACCACAGATTGAAAATGGAACAAGGACGAGCGTCTTCCTTCACGGGGACGAGCAGCAGTGTGGACTGTACCGCGGCTGTGGGGGGGGGGGGGGGCTCACTTAGAAAGGGGGGGCAGAGCGAGGACTTTACACAAAACACGTCCATTAAGTTCACTCCATATATTCCAGCCTGTACGTCTGCTTCAAGTGACGTTTAAGGCACAGCGCCCCCACGCTTCAATGGTGAGGACAGGTACTGCACGCAGGCCGCAGCTTCATTACAGTGAAACAGTGGTAAATGGTAAATGGTGATAAATAGTGACGCTCAGATCAGACACTAAAATGGCCTCATTCTGCATATGACCCATGATTATGATCATACAAAAGTGATAATAATAAAATACAGGAAATACACGGGGGAAACAGCATTTTGCCAATATTTAGGATATTTATTCAAGAATATTTCACCTCTGTCGTGTTCTCTATTGAATCAGCTGTTCTCCTGCTGTGTTCTGTTTCATCCTCATCTGTCATGAAGAACAAACCTGTCGGCCAGAACAGAACCTGCAGCAGGTGAAAACCAGACATAGAAGTATTCTGCAGTCTGCTCAGTTACTGAAGTGTCGCCCAAAGAGCAGTTATCAAATGAAGTGATGAATCTGTTTCTTCTGAGAATGAATTTCTGTCTGATTTCAGCCGTTAAAGGAGTGGAGTCAGAATGATGTGGGACCGTTCACTCCTAAAGCTGGAGTCCTGAAACTGGACGATTTTCCTATTTTCAGGAGACAGTTCAGACAACATGATGCTGTCTGTTATACTGTGTCCATTTCAGTGGTGAGAGACATTTATCTCTCCTTTGTTTCTCATTTTACTCATTGTGTGGCTTCAGGGTTGTTTTATTTTATTTCTTGTTCTTTATTTTCTACATCAGTGTGGTTTAGTACCAACTTCATTAAGGTTTTTCCCATTGTCTTTACAATAACTGTGAACCTTTTATTGTAGGACTTGTATTAATGAAGAAAGGATTCTGAAACGTCTGTGTTGAAACTTATGTTGGTCTTCATATAATCTGAGCAACAAAATAATCCTAAAGTCAACCAGACCCTGCAGAAGCAGCGACTACAGCTGGAAGGTTTGGCTGCAGGAGGATTAAATGATGTAACGTGTAGAAAAATCCAGGAAATGCTGTAAGCCACGCCCACTTCTCTCAGACAGCAGTTTAATCTGATCCTGGTCGTTAGCCTGCTGTGGAGCAGCGAGCTGCAGAGGACAGATCACCATGGTGACTGGTCCGGGATCAACTGGGCCAGCTTTTGTGCAACCGACTTGAGGCTAACTTCAATCCAGGATCACCACAGGATCACCACAGGATCACCACAGGATCACCACAGGATCACCACAGGATCACCACAGGATCACTCCAGGATCACCACAGGATCACCACAGGATCACTCCAGGATCACCACAGGATCACCACAGGATCACCACAGGATCACTCCAGGATCACCACAGGATCACCACAGGATCACCACAGGATCACCACAGTTTGCCGGCTTAATCCCTTCTCCTGGTTTTGTGCAAAACCCCCCTGGACTCATGTTATGATGACTCTTCACTTCCTGGACTCATGTTATGATAAATGGATTTCACTTATATTACACTTTTGCCCAAAGCGCTTCACACTGCATTGTCACATTCACCCATTCACCCATTCACCCATTCACACACTGGTGGAGGCGGCTGCCATGCAAGGCGCTCAGTCCATCCACCAGGAGCAATTCAGGGTTCAGTGTCTTGCCCAAGGACACTTTGACATGCAGACAGGGGGAGACAGGAGTCGAACTAACAACCTCCAGATTGTCAGACGACTGCTCTCCCCACCGATCCACAGCCGCTGATGATGATGATGATGATGATGATGGCTCTTCACTTCTACTTTCCTTTACTTTGACTAAATTGGATCAGCTTTCTCATGAAGGAGAATCCACCTGGAAGACGTGTCGCTGTGCAGAACTTTGAGGCACCGCAGTGGAAACCTCTGGAGGACCCCTGCTGTGATTTGTGATGTGGTTTTTGTGGGATGGGTTTGTGATTACAGGCCACGCCTTGGATGAAGGCAAACATGAGAACCATTGAGAAGCAAGGTGCGTCATGAAGGCGCAGATAAGACAGCGTCCTCCAGACCGCCGCTGGTCTGACCTGACGAGGACAAAGAGAGGTCCTGGACGGAGACGCTGTTCTGAGGCGGTCTGAGACGAGCAGGCCGCCGAATGTTGACTGAAGCTGTTGATGATTAACGTCCGTTGGGAAAAGTCCAGAGTTTGACATTCCTCTGATGTTTTTTCGGATGAGTGGCCGCCGCTCCCCCGGCCTGTTGACTCAGGACGGCGTGGCGTTGACCGGTGGGCGGAGACGCTGATGTGTTGATGTGTTTTCCCCTCAGGTCTCCGTCACTCGCCGCCGTCCGTCCGTCTCTCCGGCTGTCTCTGGCTGTCTCTGGCTGTCTCTGGCTGTCTCTGGCTGTCTCTGGCTGTCTCCGGCTGTCTCCGGCTGTCTCCGGCTGTCTCTGGCTGTCTCCGGCTGTCTCCGGCTGTCTCCGGCTGTCTCCGGCTGTCTCGGCCCCTGCATGTCTTCAAACAGCACTCCGGTCGGCTGCGGCGCCGACGTGCTCTCGCTGTACTACGCCCTGTGCGACCTGGGCGCCGCCTGGGGGGTGGTGCTGGAGGCCGTGGCGGCGGCCGGCGCCGTGGCGTCCGCCGTGCTCTTCATCTCGCTGCTGGCCAGCCTGCCCTTCGTCACGGACGGCGCCCGCCGCAGCTCGGTGGCGCTCCACGCCTTCTTCCTGGTGGGCGCCGCCGGCCTCTTCCTCCTCGCCTTCGCCTTCATCGTGGGAAAGGACTTCTCCACCTGCGCGTCGCGGCGGTTCCTGTTCGGCGTTCTGTTCGCCGGCTGCTTCTCCTGCCTGCTGATGCAGGCCGTGCGGCTGAACGTCCTGTCCCGGCGCGGCGCGGCGCCGCGGGCGTGGCCGCTGTGCCTGGGCGCGCTGGCGCTCTGGCTGGTGGAGGTCGTCATCAACGCCGAGTGGCTGATCGTCACCGTGGTGCGCCACCCGCTCCGCCCGCTCAACGCCACGGGAGGCGCCGCCGCCACGCCCTGCAACATCGCCAACCAGGACTTCGCCATGGCGCTCATCTACGTCGTGGCGCTGATGGCGGCGGCGCTGGCGGCCGGCCTGGCCGTCATGGCAGGCGGGAGCTCCAGGTGGAGGAAGGACGGAGGCCTCATCTTCCTCACCGGCCTGCTGTCCGCCGCCATCTGGGTGGCGTGGATCGTCATGTACGTGTTCGGGAACGAGCGGACCGGGGGGCCGGCCTGGGACGACCCCACGCTGGCCATCGCCTTGGTGTCCAACGCCTGGACCTTCGTCCTCCTCCACACCGTCCCCGAGATCTGCCGCCTCACCGGGGACGCCGAGAACCGGCAGGACCCCGGACAGGACCTGTACCCCGGCCGGGCCGTCGGCTACGAGACCATCCTGAAGGAGCAGAGCGCCCAGAACGTGTTTGTGGAAAACAAGGCCTTCTCCATGGATGAGGACCCGCAAGGTACGTCCCCGACGGCGTCCTGCGTCCTGCTGGACGAGCAGCCGGTCCCGGGTCTGAGATCAGTGCTGTTTTATTGTAGCTGTGGTGGAAGCTGCTGGCAGGGCCTTCAGGGCCTTCAGGGCCCTCTGGGCCTTCAGGGTCTTCAGGGTCTTCAGGGCCTTCAGGGCCCTCTGGGCCTTCAGGGTCTTCAGGGCCCTCTGGGCCTTCAGGGTCTTCAGGGTCTTCAGGGCCCTCTGGGCCTTCAGGGCCTTCAGGGTCTTCAGGGCCCTCTGGGCCTTCAGGGTCTTCAGGGCCTTCAGGGCCTTCAGGGCCCTCTGGGTCTTCAGGGTCTTCAGGGCCTTCAGGGCCCTCTGGGCCTTCAGGGTCTTCAGGGCCCTCTGGACCTTCAGGGTCTTCAGGGTCTTCAGGGCCTTCAGGGCCCTCTGGGTCTTCAGGGCCCTCTGGGCCTTCAGGGTCTTCAGGGTCTTCAGGGCCTTCAGGGCCCTCTGGGTCTTCAGGGTCTTCAGGGCCTTCAGGGCCCTCTGGGCCTTCAGGGCCTTCAGGGCCCTCTGGGTCTTCAGGGTCTTCAGGGTCTTCAGGGCCAGCAGATTGTGGATCAGATTGTGGATCAGATTGTGGCTCAGATTGTGGATCAGATTGTGGATCAGATTGTGGATCAGATTGTGGATCAGATTGTGGATCAGATTGTGGATCAGATTGTGGATCAGATTGTGGATCAGATTGTGGCTCAGATTGTGGTCTACAGTGTGGTTGTTTTCCCTCCTGTTAATCAGTGACTCACTGCATCCCTGCTTCGCCTCGATTCCCAACAGAAGCGTTCATGTTTGCTCTGTCTCCATGGCAACAGAGGTGTGGCAACAGTCTCATCTGGGGAGGTGTTCGCCTGGCAGTGTGACGGCGCTGACGGTGTTGTGGTGTGGCAGTCTTAATCTCTGAAATCGTAAAAAAAAATAAATAAAATATATGTATATATATATATATATATATATATGTATATACACACACACATGTTTATATATGTATATATGTGTGTGTGTGTGTGTGTGTGAATATATATATATATATATATATATATATATATGTATATATATATATATAGATAGATAGATAGATAGATAGATAATAACTTATCAGAAGACCACATTATAACATATGAAGGAGAGACACAGCTGCAGCCAAGATCAACAAGATCAATAATGTGGTGTCAGAGGAGGAAGATGCTCTATAGTCTGATT
This sequence comes from Salarias fasciatus, assembly GCF_902148845.1. Lineage (NCBI taxonomy): Eukaryota > Metazoa > Chordata > Actinopteri > Blenniiformes > Blenniidae > Salarias > Salarias fasciatus. Next base: position 39,889 of record NW_021941312.1, read on the forward strand.
CTAGAGGAGGAAGATGCTCTATAGTCTGATTCTAGAGGAGGAAGATGCTCTATAGTCTGGTTCTAGAGGAGGAAGATGCTCTATAGTCTGGTTCTAGAGGAGGAAGATGCTCTATAGTCTGGTTCTAGAGGAGGAAGATGCTCTATAGTCTGATTCTAGAGGAGGAAGATGCTCTATAGTCTGGTTCTAGAGGAGGAAGATGCTCTATAGTCTGATTCTAGAGGAGGAAGATGCTCTATAGTCTGATTCTAGAGGAGGAAGATGCTCTATAGTCTGATTCTAGAGGAGGAAGATGCTCTATAGTCTGATTCTAGAGGAGGAAGATGCTCTATAGTCTGATTCTAGAGGAGGAAGATGCTCTATAGTCTGGTTCTAGAGGAGGAAGATGCTCTATAGTCTGGTTCTGGAGGAGGAAGATGCTCTATAGTCTGGTTCTGGAGGAGGAAGATGCTCTATAGTCTGGTTCTAGAGGAGGAAGATGCTCTATAGTCTGGTTCTAGAGGAGGAAGATGCTCTATAGTCTGATTCTAGAGGAGGAAGATGCTCTATAGTCTGATTCTAGAGGAGGAAGATGCTCTATAGTCTGATTCTAGAGGAGGAAGATGCTCTATAGTCTGATTCTAGAGGAGGAAGATGCTCTATAGTCTGATTCTAGAGGAGGAAGATGCTCTATAGTCTGATTCTAGAGGAGGAAGATGCTCTATAGTCTGGTTCTAGAGGAGGAAGATGCTCTATAGTCTGGTTCTGGAGGAGGAAGATGCTCTATAGTCTGGTTCTGGAGGAGGAAGATGCTCTATAGTCTGGTTCTAGAGGAGGAAGATGCTCTATCGTGTAGCGGTCAGTACCCGTTAGCTCCTGGTTCTCGGTCAAACACCCTGATGATGAAGCTGCTAAAGCAGCCGCTGTGCTAAATGCTAATGCTAGCTGTGTTCCTCAGGGGCCAATCCGGTGTCTCCGTACAGCGGCTACACCGGGCAGCCGCGCAGCTCCGTGTACCAACCCACCGAGCTGGCGCTCATCAGCAAGGCAGCAGCAGCCGTGAGTGTGAGAGAGTGAGAGTGTGTGTGTGTGTGTGTGTTTGCCCTGACTCTGTGTGTATGTGTGTGCGTGTGTGTGTGTGTGTGTGTGTGTGTGTGTGTGTGTGTGTGTGTGTGTGTGTGTGTGCAGCCCCCACAGGACTCATATGACATCATCATTCCCAGAGCCTCTGCTGGCTCCGCCCACCGTGGGAGGAGCTCGCCGTCCACGCATGCTGAGAGCGCCGCCCACACCCAGCCCAGTGTAGGTCCCCCCTGACCCCCCAGACCCCCTCTGACCCCCCAGACCCCCCAGTCCCTCCAGACCCTGTGAGCTGCAGAGTTTGGAGTAAAGCGGTTCTGGATCAGAAAGCCCCGGTCCGGTTCTGGTTCTGTTGATGACTTCCTCCGTGTTGCTGTGTTTCAGGGTCCGGTCCTTCACAGGACGTCCCAGTGGTGAAGACGTGGCTGCTGGACTTCCTGGACCTGGATCTGTCAGAGGAACCAGGTCGCCCCCTGCAGGCAGCAGAGTGAAGCTCGATGTGAATGTCTGATTAAATTATTACATGAAGACTGACTCCTCCCACCGAGCCCAGGGCCCTGGCTTTAGACCCCCCAGAACCCCCAGAACCCCCCTAGAACCCCCAGAACCCCTAGAATCCCCCAAAATCTACCAGAATACCCCAGAACTCCCCCAGAACCCCCAGAATCCCCTAGAACCCCCCAGAATCCCCAGAATCCCCCAGAATCCCCCAGAACCCCCAGAATCCCCCGAAAACCCAGAACCCCCAGAACCCCCCTAGAACCCCCAGAACCCCCAGAACCCCCCCTAGAACCCCAGAACCCTCAGAATCCCCCAGAACCCCCAGAATCCCCCAGAACCCCCAGAATCCCCTAGAACCCCCAGAATCCCCCAGAACCCCCAGAATCCCCTAGAACCCCCAGAATCCCCCAGAACCCCCAGAATCCCCTAGAACCCCCAGAACCCCCCTAGAATCCCCAGAACCCCCAGAACCCCCCTAGAACCCCCAGAACCCCCCAGAATCCCCAGAACCCCCAGAACCCCCCTAGAACCCCCAGAATCCCCCAGAATCCCCCAGAAACCCCAGAACCCCCCTAGAATCCCCCAGAAACCCCAGAACCCCCCTAGAACCCCCAGAACCCCCCAGAATCCCCAGAACCCCCAGAACCCCCCTAGAACCCCCAGAACCCCCCAGAACCCCCAGAACCCCCCTCGAACCCCCAGAACCCCCAGAATCCCCTATAATCCCCAGAACTCCCCCAGAACCCCCAGAACCCCCCTAGAACCCCCAGAATCCCCAGAACCCCCAGAATCCCCCAGAACCCCCCAGAATCCCCAGAACCCCCAGAACCCCCCTAGAACCCCCAGAACCCCCCTAGAACCCCCCAGAACCCCCCAGAACCCCCCAGAATCCCCAGAACCCCCAGAACCCCCCTAGAACCCCCAGAACCCCCCAGAATCCCCAGAACCCCCAGAACCCCCCTAGAACCCCCAGAACCCCCAGAACCCCCCCAGAATCCCCAGAACCCCCCTAGAACCCCCAGAACCCCCCAGAATCCCCCGGAACCCCCCTAGAACCCCCAGAACCCCCCAGAATCCCCAGAATCCCCCAGAACTCCCCCAGAATCCCCCAGAACCCCCAGAACCCCCCAGAATCCCCCGGAACCCCCCTAGAACCCCCAGAACCCCCCAGAACCCCCAGAATCCCCCAGAACACCCCCAGAACTCCCCCAGAACCCCCAGAACCCCCCTAGAACCCCCCAGAACCCCCAGAACCCCCCCAGAATCCCCAGAACCCCCCTAGAACCCCCAGAACCCCCCAGAATCCCCCGGAACCCCCCTAGAACCCCCAGAACCCCCCAGAATCCCCAGAATCCCCCAGAACTCCCCCAGAATCCCCCAGAACTCCCCCAGAACCCCCAGAACCCCCCTAGAACCCCCCTAGAACCCTCCTAGAACCCTCCCAGAACTTCCCCCAGAACCCCCAGATTGACTCAGAACCCCCCCAGAACCTCCTGGTTCCTGGTCCTGAAGGTCCGGACAGGCTCCTCGCTGTTGTTCTGGTCTACAGGCCAAACAGCAGTGCAGAGTACCTGGACTTCCTGGAGTCCCTGGGAGGGGGACTGGACTGGGACCAGGGACTCCAGAGTTCTACTGGGGACTTCGGGGTTCTACTGGGGACTCCAGGGTTCTACTGGGGACTTCAGAGCTCTACTGTGGACTCCGGGGTTCTACTGGGGACTCCAGGGTTCTACTGGGGACTTCGGGATTCTTCTGGGGACTCTGGGGTTCTTCTGGGGACTCTGGGGTTCTACTGGGGACTCTGGGGTTCTACTGGGGACTTCGGGGTTCTTCTGGGGACTCTGGGGTTCTTCTGGGGACTCTGGAGTTCTACTGGGGACTTTGGGGTTCTACTGGGGACTCTGGGGTTCTTCTGGGGACTCTGGGGTTCTACTGGGGACTCCAGGGTTCTACTGGGGACTTCAGGGTTCTTCTGGGGACTTTGGGGTTCTACTGGGGACTTCGGGGTTCTTCTGGGGACTCTGGGGTTCTACTGGGGACTCTGGGGTTCTTCTGGGGACTTCGGGGTTCTTCTGGGGACTCTGGGGTTCTTCTGGGGACTCTGGAGTTCTACTGGGGACTCCGGGGTTCTACTGGGGACTTCGGGATTCTTCTGGGGACTCTGGGGTTCTACTGGGGACTCTGGGGTTCTACTGGGGACTTCGGGGTTCTTCTGGGGACTCTGGGGTTCTTCTGGGGACTCTGGAGTTCTACTGGGGACTTCGGGGTTCTTCTGGGGACTCTGGGGTTCTTCTGGGGACTCTGGAGTTCTACTGGGGACTCTGGGGTTCTTCTGGGGACTCTGGGTTTCTACTGGGGACTCCAGGGTTCTACTGGGGACTTCAGGGTTCTACTGGGGACTTTGGGGTTCTACTGGGGACTTCGGGGTTCTTCTGGGGACTCTGGGGTTCTACTGGGGACTCTGGGGTTCTTCTGGGGACTCCAGGGTTCTTCTGGGGACTCCGGGGTTCTGCTGGGGACTTCGGGGTTCTTCTGGGGACTCTGGGGTTCTTCTGGGGACTCTGGAGTTCTACTTGGGACTTTGGGGTTCTACTGGGGACTCTGGGGTTCTTCTGGGGACTCTGGGGTTCTACTGGGGACTCCAGGGTTCTACTGGGGACTTCAGGGTTCTACTGGGGACTTTGGGGTTCTACTGGGGACTTCGGGGTTCTTCTGGGGACTCTGGGTTCTACTGGGGACTCTGGGGTTCTACTGGGGACTTCGGGGTTCTCCTGGGGACTCTGGGGTTCTTCTGGGGACTCTGGGGTTCTACTGGGGACTCTGGGGTTCTACTGGGGACTCCAGGGTTCTACTGGGGACTTCAGGGTTCTACTGGGGACTTCGGGGTTCTACTGGGGACTCCAGGGTTCTACTGGGGACTTCGGGGTTCTTCTGGGGACTCTGGGGTTCTTCTGGGGACTCTGGGGTTCTACTGGGGACTCTGTGGTTCTTCTGGGGACTCTGGGGTTCTACTGGGGACTTTGGGGTTCTTCTGGGGACTTCGGGGTTCAACTGGGGACTCTGGGGTTCTACACAGCTGTGGACCGACTCCACCTGGTGGAGAGTTGGACCCGCTGGTGGAGGAGGAACCTGGACAGACCCGGCAGAACCAGACCTGTTGGAGGGTCTGGTGGAACCCTCTGGCAGCAGGGTTCTCGCCTCCCAGACCCTGAAGGACGCTGGGGACACCGAGTCCCAGTGGACCATGTCCTCCATGTCCTCCATGTCCTCCAGAGAACCTCCTGTGGACTTCGTTGGAGAACAGCAGGTCTTCCTTCCAGAGACGTCTTGAGTCCAGCAGCAGGTCCGAGTCTGGCGCTGGGCTCTCGGAGATCCAGGATCCGGTCTGCCGGGGTCAAGAGGTCGAGGTAGCCGGGGCGTCCCGGCCAGCCCGGCCACGCCCCCGTTCTGCTGCAGCCTGATAAGAGGTGCCGGGAGACGCTTTGTCCTCAGACCCGAGACCGGGAGACGCTTTGTCCTCAGACCCGAGACCGGGACACCGTCCCTCTGAGGATGGCAGGAAGTCCTGGAATCAAACCGGCCACTCCAGGAAGAGCAGGGAGCCGTCTGACCGACGCAGAGGATCAGAGTCTGTCCCTCAGCTGTCCGTCCCCGTCTTCAGAGACACTTGAGGACGAGTCAAACCTTTGAATCTGGAAACAGCTGATTTGACTCTCCACCCAGACTCGGCAGTTCTGCTTCGCCGATAAACTCCTGAAACTCCTGTGAGGACGAAACACGTCGTCCCTCAGAGTGTTGACAGGATGTCCAACAGTGACACAACAGAAACACCCGGAATAGAACCCACAACCTCAGAGCATTCCTGTCGTGGTACCAGAGAGCAGAAACTACAGCAGGACTCTGGAAGGACCATCCGGGACGTCCTGCCGCCGGGACAGCGAGAGCCTCACAGCTGGGTGGTGAAGTCCTGGAGGAGGTGCAAGGCGGCGGCAGGGCGTCCCCCCCCGCCCCCCCCGCCCCCCCCAACCCTGAACTGAGGACAACGAGTCAAATGAAGCATAAAAACCAGCAGCTCCCGTTCCAGACCAGTGAGACCGGATCAGCGCGTCCGCATGATCCAGGACAGAACCAGCGTAAAGAGCCGTTTCCCCTTTGACAGTTCCACCTGAGGGGGCGCTGCCGGGGGGGGGGCTGCCGGGGGCGGGGCTGCCGGGGGGGCGGGGCTGCCGGGGGGGCGGGGCTGCTGGGGGGGGGCTGCCGGGGGGGGCGGGGCTGCTGGGGCGGGGCTGCCGGGGGGGCGGGGCTGCTGGGGGGGGGGCGCTGCCGGGGAGGCGGGGCTGCTGGGGGGGGCTGCCGGGGGGCGGGGCTGCTGGGGCGGGGCTGCCGGGGGGGCGGGGCTGCTGGGGGGGGGCGCTGCCGGGGAGGCGGGGCTGCTGGGGGGGGCGCTGCCGGGGGGGCGGGGCTGCTGGGGGGGCGCTGCCGGGGGGGCGGGGCTGCTGGGGGGGGGCGCTGCCGGGGGGGGGGGCGCTGCCGGGGGGGGGCGCTGCCGGGGGGGCGGGGCTGCTGGGGGGCGGGGCTGCTGGGGGGGGCTGCCAGGGGGCGGGGCTGTCGGGGGCGGGGCTACCGGGGCGTTGCTGCCGGGGGCGGGGCTGCCAGGGGGCGAGGATGCCGGGGGCGGGGCTGCCGGGGGGCGGGGCTGCCGGCACCCTCGTCAGTCAGGTTCACAGCATTTTCCACAGTCTGCAGTGTCAGGCTATGTCTTAACACGGATGTGTGTGTGTGTGTGTGTGTGTGTGTGTGTGTGTGTGTGTGTGTGTGTGTGTGTGTGTGTGTGTGTGTTCTCAGGGAGGGCGGGGCTTTCTGGTGTTGTGTTGTTCTAGCTGTAAAGCGCTTCGTGTTGCGCTGCTCTTAAAATAAAGTTTCATGATTTTCATTAGATTTGAAGCGATCATGGTCCAGAGACGTTTCTTTCTCTCATGTTGACTCACTTCCTGTTTCGTTTTGACTCACTTCCTATTTTGTTTTAACTCACTTCCTGTTTTGTTTTAGCTCACTTCCTCCTTTGTTTTAAGTCACTTCCTGCTTTGTTTTGATTCACTTCCTGTTTTGTATTGTCTCCCTTCCTGCCTTACTTGGTCTCTCCTGTCTGCTCTGTCTGTGTGTGTGTGTGTGTGTGTGTGTGTGTCTGCTCTGTCTGTGTGTGTGTGTGTGTGTGTGTGTGTGTGTGTGTGTGTGTGTGTGTGTGTGTGTGTCTGCTCTGTGTGTGTGTGTGTGTGTGTGTGTGTGTGTGTGTGTGACAGAGATGAAGCTTCATGAACCACTGAGGCTTCCATCCACCTGGTTCCCTCATGGGTGAAGCTTCATGGCGCTTCATTTGCTCTGCTGCGCCATCTAGTGGACGACAGGAAGCGAGCCCGGCAGAGCGCCGGCAGGGCGGAGAGCGGAGCGCCGGCAGAGCGGAGCGCTGGCAGAGCGCCGGCAGAGCGCCGGCAGGGCGGAGAGCGGAGCGCCGGCAGAGCGGAGCGCTGGCAGGGCGGAGCGCCGGCAGGGCGCCGGCAGGGCGCCGGCAGGGCGCCGGCAGGGCGCCGGCAGGGCGCCGGCAGAGCAGAGCGCCGGCAGGGCGCCGGCAGAGCGCCGGCAGGGCGCCGGCAGGGCGCCGGCAGGGCGCCGGCAGAGCAGAGCGCCGGAAGGGCGCCGGCAGGGCGCCGGCAGGGCGGGGCGCCGGCAGAGCGCCGGCAGGGCGCCGGCAGGGCGCCGGCAGAGCGCCGGCAGAGCGCCGGCAGGGCGCCGGCAGAGCGCCGGCAGAGCGCCGGCAGGGTGCCGGCAGGGCGCCGGCAGGGCGCCGGCAGGGCACCGGCAGGGCGCCGGCACACCGGCTTTGCTGTGTGAAGCTTTGAGTTGTGTTTAACGGATCCTGCCAATAAAGAAGTAATAATCTTCAGGCAGTGCGGGTTTTTCCTGAGAGCAGGACAGACGGGAGCGGGAACAAACAAAGTTTTTTAATTGTAAAACGGGCTTGAGAAATAAAACTTCATGTGCTTGAGCTGCTTGTTTTGTGTTACTAGTGACAACATGAAAAGCAAAGTAGGGACAACATTTTATTCATTTTTATTCCAAAAAATCCGTTTTTCAGCTGTGCTGGGACTCAGGCGGTTTTATTTTTTTGGACATTATTTCTCCGGCTTCTGAAAAACCCTTTCTGGAGGAACGATGAGGCCGGAGTACAAAGTGTGAACAAACTGGGATCGGCTTGTGTCGCCTGTTCCAGTGATCCAGAGGGCTCTGCAGAATGTTTCCGTTTGGTTCATCTGAACGTCAGTCGCTGCGTCGGCTGTCACGTTCTGGTTGTTGTCTGCTGAACTGTGCCGTTGAGTCGCTGCCAGAGTTTCTACCTTAGAAAGGCAGAAAAGCAGGATGTCATTAGTGACTACATTCAGTAACAGAATTACAAAGCGGCGCTTGCATCGATGAAACGGCACGTCGCCGCCGAATCTGCATCAGTGTTTATCGAGGTCCGCGTGTCGGATGTCAGACAGAGGCCGGCCTGGAGGCCGCGGCTCCGCCTTCCTCTGGACTCCTTGTGTTTTTTCTCCACCGCAGCATTTAAAGCCTAAAAGCAGCAAAAGAAAAGAACACTGTGGGCGTGAAGGGGAATGGTGGAAAATGCTTCATGTGCTCACAGACTGACGAACTGACCGGTCTTGTGGGGAGAACAGAGTGGGGCTTCCTGAACCCGCCGTCCTCCAGCAGAGGAGGGCTGGGTCTCCTCAGTGACCACGCCCACCAAGGCTTCAGTCACATCCTTCATCCCTGATGACAGAGTGAATGCACTGTTTGGTTCATGTACTGACAAACAGGTAATATGCAGAACTGCAACATGCAGAACGATGGTTTTAATATCAAATGTATCATTCTGTGTTGTTGGGGTTTTTATTTGCTGACTTATTGCATCCTAAACGTCTCTGCCTGAGCTGGATCCACCTGGGCTGGTCTCCTGGTCTCCTGGTCTCCAGGTCTCCTGTCTCCTGTCTCCTGGTCTCCTGGTCTCCTGTCTCCTGGTCTCCTGGTCTCCAGGTCTCCTGGTCTCCTGTCTCCTGTCTCCTGGTCTCCTGGTCTCCTGTCTCCTGGTCTCCAGGTCTCCTGGTCTCCTGGTCTCCAGGTCTCCTGGTCTCCTGGTCTCCTGGTCTCCTGGTCTCCTGGTCTCCTGTCTCCTGGTCTCCTGGTCTCCTGGTCTCCAGGTCTCCTGGTCTCCTGGTCTCCTGGTCTCCTGTCTCCTGTCTCCTGGTCTCCTGGTCTCCTGTCTCCTGGTCTCCTGGTCTCCTGGTCTCCAGGTCTCCAGGTCTCCAGGTCTCCTGGTCTCCTGGTCTCCTGTCTCCTGGTCTCCTGGTCTCCTGGTCTCCTGTCTCCTGGTCTCCTGGTCTCCTGTCTCCTGGTCTCCTGGTCTCCTGTCTCATGGATGAGGGGTTGTTGTTGTTCCAAGCTCCTTGGAGCACAGCCGACATTTCACCTTTTAAAATACCAAAAAGAAAAAATAATAAAATAAAAGCGTGATTAGAAGGAGCGAGGCGCGGTGATGTCACGGTGCTGTCACGGTGATGTCACGGTGATGTCACGGTGATGTCGCAGCGCTGCGCCTCACTGCTGCTCCGAGCCGAACTCATCGGGTGAAGTCCAGTCAGAACGCTCTGAACGCTCCCGGGGGACGGTCGTCTCTTCCTGGCTCCGTGGACAAAAGACAGTCCGACCGATCCCCCTGCAGCGTCCAGACGGCACCGGTCCACCAGGCGCGAGCGGCGAGCCTCTTGCTTTCGCTCCCGTCATATTTGGAATCTCCTCATACCCACAATCCACTGCCTGAAGCGGTCCGGCGGTTCGACCGGCTCACGAGGCTTCGAACGCCGTCGTCCCGGCTCCTCCCCTCAATGAAGCGCTCCGTGGAAACGCCCCCTCACACCAGTCTGTGTGTGTGTGTGTGTGTGTGTGTGTGTGTGTGTGTGTGTGTGTGGTGTGTGTGCGTTCTTGTATTCTATCCTTGTCGGGGCCAAATGTCCCCACAAGGATAGCAAAACGTGGAACGACGTGCCTTGTGGGGACCTTTTTCCGGTCCTAAGTAGGAGAAACAGTGTTTTCTTGACCATGTTGTTGTTACTGAAAAAAGTAAAAGGTCAAAAACATTTCTTTAGGGTTAGGCTTTGTTGTGGTGTGGGTTAGGGTTAGGGTAAGGGTCAGGGTTAGGGGCTAGACATGAATGGGAGTCAATGGACGGTCCCCACAAGGATAGAAATACAAGACTGTGCGTGTGTGTGTGTGTGTGTGTGTGTGTGTGTGTGTGTGTGTGTGCTCTTGTCGTGTCTCGTGTCTTCATGTCTCTCTGTCCTCCGGGTTTCTGGACTCCTTGTTGGTTTTGGGATCTGGATCTGGACCCTGGGGTCTGGACTGGCCTGGATTCTGGGTTCCTGAGACCCTGAGACTCCGCCGGAGACAGAACCTTCAGGATCAGCGTCCTCTGCTCTGGACCGTCCTGGAGACGCGTCTCCTCTGGAATCAGGAGGTTCCTCGTTGGTTCTGTTTGGGTTCTGCTGCTGTCCTGGTCCACCCTGGTCCTTCAGTCTGTCCTGGTCCTGACATGAGGGGGGGGCATGTCTCCAGGTCTCCTGTCAGGCGTGGAGACGTGTGGGGACAGGGAGACATGTGGGGACAGGGAGACGTGTGGAGACGTGTGGGGACAGGGAGACGTGTGGGGACAGGGAGACGTGTGGGGACAGGGAGACGTGTGGAGACGTGTGGAGACGTGTGGGGACAGGGAGACGTGTGGGGACAGGGAGACATGTGGGGACAGGGAGACGTGTGGAGACAGGGAGACGTGTGGGGACAGGGAGACGTGTGGAGACAGGGAGACGTGTGGGGACAGGGAGACGTGTGGGGACAGGGAGACGTGTGGAGACGCGTGGGGACAGGGAGACGTGTGGGGACAGGGAGACGTGTGGAGACGTGTGGGGACAGGGAGACGTGTGGGGACAGGGAGACGTGTGGAGACGTGTGGGGACAGGGAGACGTGTGGGGACAGGGAGACGTGTGGAGACGTGTGGGGACAGGGAGACGTGTGGGGACAGGGAGACGTGTGGGGACAGGGAGACGTGTGGAGACAGGGAGACGTGTGGAGACGCGTGGGGACAGGGAGACGTGTGGAGACGTGTGGGGACAGGGAGACGTGTGGAGACGTGTGGGGACAGGGAGACGTGTGGAGACGTGTGGGGACAGGGAGACGTGTGGAGACGTGTGGGGACAGGGAGACGTGTGGAGACGTGTGGGGACAGGGAGACGTGTGGAGACAGGGAGACGTGGGACTCCAGTGTCCTCTGCTGTCCAGCTGTCTGGCTCCGCCCCGTTCCGTCCTGCTGCAGCAGAACACTGTGTCTTTGTGCTCTGAGGACAAAGCTGGTGCTGTCCACCTGAGCACACACACACACACACACACACACACACATGCACAGTCTTGTATTTCTATCCTTGTGGGGACCGTCCATTGACTCCCATTCATGTCTAGCCCCTAACCCTGACCCTTACCCTAACCCTAACCCACACCACAACAAAGCCTAACCCTAAAGAAATGTTTTTGCACTTTTACTTTTTTCAGTAACAACAACATGGTCAAGAAAACACTGTTTCTCCTACTTAGGACCAGAAAAAGGTCCCACAAGGCACGTCGTTCCACGTTTTGCTATCCTTGTGGGGACATTTGGCCCCAACAAGGATAGAAATACGAGAACACACACACACACACACACACACACACACACACACACACACACACACACACACACACAGCTCCGTGGTTTTGCAGAGGGACATTCCGTCCTTCGTCTTATTGTAGATTTGAGTTCAGACTTCAGAGACTTCAGGTTCCTGCTCCACCCTGACCTCCACCCTGACCTCCACCCTGACCCCCACCCTGACCCCCACCCTGACCCCCACCCTGACCTCCACCCTGACCTCCACCCTGACCTCCACCCTGACCCCCACCCTGACCCCCACCCTGACCTCCACCCTGACCTCCACCCTGACCTCCACCCTGCCCCCCACCCTGACCCCCACCCTGACCCCCACCCTGACCTCCACCCTGACCTCCACCCTGACCCCCACCCTGACCCCCACCCTGACCTCCACCCTGACCCCCACCCTGACCCCCACCCTGACCCCACCCTGACCCCCACCCTGACCTCCACCCTGACCTCCACCCTGACCCCCACCCTGACCCCCACCCTGACCTCCACCCTGACCCCCACCCTGACCCCCACCCTGACCCCCACCCTGACCCCCACCCTGACCCCCACCCTGACCCCACCCTGACCTCCACCCTGACCCCCACCCTGACCCCCACCCTGACCCCCACCCTGACCTCCACCCTGACCCCCACCCTGACCCCCACCCTGACCTCCACCCTGACCCCCTGCAGACCCTGAACTGGGGCCCAGATCTCTGCTGCTGCTCCACCCTCTGCACGTTTAAATCCCTCTGGTGTGTGTGTGCTGCTCCCTGCAGGTCAGCATGGGACACACACACACTGACACAGTCTGTCAGAGCTGAACATCCTCTTCCTCCTTCTCCTCCTCCTCCTCCTCTTCCTCCTCCTCCTCCTCTTCCTCCTCCTCCTCTTCCTCTTCCTCCTCCTCTTCCTCCTCCTCTTCCTCTTCCTCCTCCTCTTCCTCCCCCTCCTCCTCCTCCTCTTCCTCCTCCTCCTCTTCCTCTTCCTCCTCCTCTTCCTCCTCCTCTTCCTCCTCCTCCCCCTCCTCCTCCTCCTCTTCCTCTTCCTCCTCCTCTTCCTCCTCCTCCTCTTCCTCCTCCTCCTCTTCCTCCTCCTCCTCTTCCTCCTCCCCCTCCTCCTCCTCCTCTTCCTCCTCCTCCTCTTCCTCTTCCTCCTCCTCTTCCTCCTCCTCTTCCTCCTACTCCCCCTCCTCCTCCTCCTCTTCCACCTCTTCCTCCTCCTCTTCCTCCTCCCCCTCCTCTTCCTCCTCTTCCTCCTCCTCTTCCTCCTCCTCCTCCTCTTCCTCTTCCTCCTCCTCTTCCTCCTCCTCTTCCTCCTCCTCCTCCTCTTCCTCTTCCTCCTCCTCCTCCTCTTCCTCTTCCTCCTCCTCCTCCTCCTCCTCAGTTGGACTGGGTTTGTTCTCCAGACCTCTGGTTCTCCTCCGTTCTGAACCGGGTATTTCTCTGTGTTACTGTATTTTCCTCTCTGGAGTCGTGAGGCTGACCTCCGGCTGACCTCCGGCTGACCTCCGGCTGACCTCCGGCTGAATGTCCCAGATGGAAGCCTGCAGCTGCGGCACGGGGAGGACGTCCGTCTCCGTGAAGCGTCTCTCTGAATGCTGATTAAACAAACTCCAGGTTCCTCGTGGCGTTTGTGGTTTTTTCCTCCATGTTTCTTCCCACAGCAGAACAGGATCACGTTTAAAACGGTCCTGACTTCCTGTTTGGTGCAGTTCTGTGTATCGTCTCCTTCCCTCCGGCAGAACCCGACATCCTCCCTTTCAGAGTAAAAGCCTCTGAGGATTCAGGAAACACTGAGCCTGCCGTGCTTCTGCTGCTGCACCACTAGGTGGCGCCTGCGGCTCAGGGATGAGCCTCACGGCGTTCCGTAGCTGCTTCCTCTCTGTCGCAACAGTTCTCAGAGTTGTTCTGCCTGTTAGCGCTGAAATGCTAATGCTAACACTTTGCTTTATTCAGTCAGCTGAATGTTTCTCTTCTGCTGTGCTAGCTGCTAGCACGTCACTGGCTTTTCCCATAGCGGTTAGCATGAAGCTAGTGGACTTCTTTTCATGGTGCATGCTCGTGACGGCGTCTTATGGCGTCACGTCTGTGTGGGAAGCAGAGCTCAGCCAATCAGGAGACGCCGCTGACTCTCCTCAGATCAACGAGCAGGTTTTTCTCAAAAAAAAGACTTTAAAACAGAACTCTCTGCGTGCCTGGCCCTTGAAAAACTAACGTATACAATGACAAAGAACTCAGCGGAAGTTAAAGAGCTCTGGAACCCTTTCTTGCATTTTTGGAGAACTGTGAAGTTGAAGAGGCTTTGGCGCCTCAAAGGTGACGTGATGTGAAGCAGCGTTTACAGGACTGTGTGTCAATGCCCAGTGTTTTGTTTTTCTGTTTTCCTTTGGAGGGGTGGGGGGACAGGATTACTTATTTTATATACTGGAGCGACAGCAGCTCAGACGGTGGAGCGGGTCGTTTTATAACCAGAAGGTTGGCGGTTCGATCCCCGCTCCCGCAGGTGGCAAGCTGTCGTCGTGTCCTTGGGCAAGACACTTCACCCACCCTGCCCAAGTATGAAAGCAGTGAGAGTGAATGGTTGGAGGTGGGAGGGGCCGCTGGCGCCAGGCTGCCCCCCCCAGGAGGAAGACTGCAGCGTGAAGCGCCGTATGAAGCCACTGCTTTATTATTATTATCATTTATTTTTGATTGAATATGTTTTGTTTTGGCATTTTGTAAACTGATCAAATTAAATATGTTATAAAAAAGAGACTGAGGCTTCTCTAGAGGTCTCTGGACCGCCGGCAGGAGCAGGACCAGGTCTCTACTGGGACCACCAAGACCAGGGTCAGACCGGGGTCTCCTGATCAGATAAGTAGACGTTGCACTTCGATTGTAACTAGTAATCTGTAACCTGGGAGGTAACCCCACTAACTGTGGTTTTGTTTGTTTGTTTGTTTGTTTGTTTGATTGTTTGTGCAAACGTGCAACCGATTAATCCGAGAAAACCCCGACTAGGCGGACTCAAGCCGCGCCTCCTCATTGTCCTGGATGGAGTGATCCTGGTTTTGTGGAACCCCCCTGGACTAATAAACTGATGGAACCCTCCAGACGGGAGGTTCTGGGTCTGACACTCCTCAGATGTTCAGTAAAGTTTGTTCTTGTGTGGAAGGAGCAGTTAAGACATGAATATATGTCTGTTTATTGCTTCCAGAGCCTCTTCAGCCGAGCAGAACACTGGAGAAGCTGCTGCAGAGAGCGAGAGAAGAGCTGGAAGAACAGAAGGAAAAGGAGGAGTTCCCATGACTCTTCTGTTCTCATGGAGAGGATTCTGTCTGCTGGGACTGATGCAGGCTTCAAACCATGGAGGGAGTCTGGGACCGGTCCTGGTCTGAGACCTGAGCCACTCCTGTGGACATGAGGACGGTTCTGGAAATGGAAAGGATGTTTTGAGATGTGAATAAAGTGTGT
>NW_021941313.1:0-51560 GCF_902148845.1 Salarias fasciatus
ATCATGAACCATCTCGAAGTGAAACATCAGCTTATCTTTCCAGGTGTTCTGGAGCAGAGGAGAGTCCCTATAGTTTGCTGGTCTTTCCTTGTGGAGGGAAGCTCACCTTCCACATGAAGTGAAGCGACCACGCAGGTCCCCTCGGCCTCACAGGAGTACGAGCCCCTGTCCTCGGCCGACACGCGGCTAATGTACAAGCGAGCCACAGTCCAGTCCTGCTCCACTACCACCCTTCGGCCGTCAGGCTGCACGGGCTGCCCGTCTTTCTTCCACTGGGCCTTGACAGGCCGAGAGTACTGGCAGATGAACTCGGCCGGCTGGTTCTCAACCACCCAGAGGTCCTCCATCTCGTTCACCACTTCAACTGTGGGATCTGAGGTCGGAGTGTGTCAAAGGTCAGGCCGCGACCACGGGACATCACGATACCAACAGGACATGCTGGGCGACATGAGGGCTTTTATAACCCCGCAAAGTGGTTAGACTGTTAGGCGAATGTGAGTCTAATCCCCCCCCCCCCAAATGGTAATAAAAACAGATTGCAACAGTGTGCAAATCATTCAAACCTTAATGTCTGACAGCAGTTCAAACACAACAGATCAGATATAGAAATGTCAACGATGTGTTGCTTTATATTCGTTCTTCTAGTAGTCGTTTTGCCTTTTGCTTGTGAAACAGTTTCTGTTTTCAGGAATTTCCAGACAATAGTGTTCAGAACTGTTTCAACCTAAGTAGTTTCCATACAAATAAACAAGGCTTGGTCATGGATTGGACTAGACTACACTAGGACTTACTGGTCAGTTAACTAAATGGTAGGGAACCCAAGTATTTGAATATCTTTGAGTGTGTCAAAGTCCCTTACGCGAATGGCCCATTGTGTCCAGTGTGTGTTCATTCAAAGAGAGGGGTGGGAGTTCACAGATGCTAGTTTTTGGAAGTTTTAACAGACGATCAGTTTTTAAGTGTTTCTC
The DNA here is from genome assembly GCF_902148845.1 of Salarias fasciatus. NCBI lineage: Eukaryota > Metazoa > Chordata > Actinopteri > Blenniiformes > Blenniidae > Salarias > Salarias fasciatus. Next base: position 969 of record NW_021941313.1, read on the forward strand.
AGTTCAATGTAGTGGTTTTACAAACCAAAACAATGGTTGTTTTTGATGCGTATCAGCAAAGGGTTTCCCAAATACCACATTTATTCTTGTGCTTGTGTTTCTCTGCATGATACTCAGTCTTTAAAGGAATACTCCCGAATATTTTTTGACCCACGCCCTTTCCTTATCATTGACAAAGTTAGAACAAGCTCATAAATACCTTTTCTGTCTCTCCTGCGTCCACTGGCTGTATCCCAGCTGTTGGCATCGTAGTTAGCTTAGCTCAATTGCTTGAAGTTGATGGGAAACAGAGCCGGACTGACGAAAGTGGACAAAATACTCCTTAAGTGATCCAGGGGATAGCGTATTAGCACGTGAAGTAATCTGAATAGGTTATAAAAACATTTTAAAAGACGTGTTTTCTTTTCAATCCGTTAAAATAGCGTTTTGATACACACAGACCTGCGCATACGCAGTGCTCCGCGGAAGGATATACCAGAGCACAGCAGTAGAAGCTATAGACTCAGCCACTGTGCGCTGGTACATCCTTCCATGGCGCACTATGCTTGTGCAGATCTGTGTGTATCAAAACGTTATTTTAACATCTTTTAAAATGTTTTATAACCTTTCAGATTTACTTCATGTGCTAATATGCTATCCCCTGGATCACTGTAAGGAGTATTTTGTCCACTTCATCAGTCCGGCTCTGTTTCCCATTGACTTCAAGCGATTGAGCTAAGCTAACTACGATGCTAACACCTGGAAACCTGCCACTGGACACACAGACACGAAAAAAGTATTTATGAGCTTGTCTAACTTTGTCAATGAGAAGGATAGGGCGTGGGTCAAAAATCTTCGGGAGTATTCCTTTAAAAGCTTTGCACATAGTTGCATCTTGTATTTATTCCCATTTGTCACATCTTGTCAGTTTTTTCTCTGAATACTGTCTGGATATTTTTGTGGTGTGTGAAGTTGATATGCTCTGGTTCTGTCCATGAGTTTGAGTGGATCAATGAGCCTCGTGAGCTCTGTGGGGTCATAAAGCCCAAAAGTCAAAGTTCAAAATCAAGAGCCGAGACAGCGGGGCAGATGGAGGGTGGCATGTGGTCGGTGTTAGAAGGTTTTAGTGCTGGAAGGTTAGGGCCGAGCTTTATGGGATGATGGGACAGTGGCAGGTAAATGAGTATCTGACAGTGGCCAGATGCTAAAAAAAAGAAAGTCGGGGGGGAAAAAAAAAAAGCAGCCAGCCTACATGGATGGGTGGAGCAGCACTTTCTTTTACACAGCATGTCTGTGCTCTGTACTTCCCTCCTCCAAACAATAATAGCTTCTTCAGACTTTGTAGAGTTCAGGCTTCATACTTAACCTCATAATAATCACGATCATGCTTTGAGGGTTGGCCTGGTTTACAACAGCAGATACAATCCCCCAATTCTGCCCTCACGGACAATCTAAACCAACCGGCCTGTCAGGAAAGACTTTATCTTCCCAACAGGGTCAGGTTGATTTAATTTAAAGACTAACATCATAATACAAGCACGAATGTTCAACATCAATCATTTGAAGCACACTTTATTCACTGATGATCTCTGGCTACTCTTTAGGTCATTCGCTCATTCTTTCATGAACACAACGGTGGCGCACATCAGTTACACGTCATCAAACTTTTCTGCACCTGATACCCTCTCGAGCAGCTGTGAACACTTAATTTCTGAGTTTCACCAACTAAAAATACTGCAAAAGCAGCTCACTGTACAAACTGTACATTGTGACTTTAGTGCTGCATTATCATTTTAAGTCGCGAAAATATTGAACATTCACGTGGTACCAAAAAACTGCAAATATTGCATGTGTTTACAAAAATGTATTGCGTGAAGGAGAGTAAATGGAAAAATTCAATGCTGTTGGTCCAAACAATGTGTTCGTCTAACTCCAGTGGCTGCGCAGTACTTCAAAATACATCTAGGGGTAATATTAGCATCGCAATGTCAGCAATACTGCTGTATTGGGGTGTGAGTTTTACTATCTTGAGTCGAGCTGGGTTGTTCTTTTTAACTCAGAATGTGTACTTGTATGTAATGAGAACCACTGAAAAAAGACAGATTTCCTTGTGAATGTCAGTGTTGTCAAATGTGAGAAAACATAATCGTGATTATCATTCATTGCTTCAGCAACCCAAAAAAGAAAAAGGCAGCTTCCTCTCATCCAGAAAGGAGAGAAAAGAGCAGCTTGTTTGTGTCTCTGAACTCACTGAGCTTGTCTGCTTCAATCAAACTGTGGTGCTGCACCCACTTCTGATTATCTCAAAGCATTCAGCAGGAAAACTCTGCAGATATTATTGTGATTAATGAAACGTAAAACACTGCTGCTCATGCACCATAAATACTAAAAAGAAAAAATCTGCTCTGAATCTTTTCAAGAACCCTGCAGAAAACAGTCCACAGTTTGGTGACAAATTCTTATTCCTGCACCGGTCTGTTTCAGCTCACTGTCTATTTATTGGAGTTATAATTATTGTGGTGACAACAGCAACAAAAAAAGGGTCAAAAACAGTTTTAACTGATGTGTTTATATCATTAGAAATGTAGACATTAGGTTCTGCAGGGTTTAAAAAAGACTTACTGAGTTACTGCTGAACTCAGTTTCCAGCAGAGTAATGAAAAAGCCAAAGTAAAGATGGGTAAAAATCATACTTGATACCCTTTTCGATACCTCTGAGGAAAAAAAGGATGAAAAATAATTTATCAACAAAGGAAATAAACAGCCTGGTTACCTTTAGTTCAAAGGGCAGCAGGTTGGACCAGTAAAACTATAACTGAACGTCTTACTATGAGATTCAATAATTATTTTGCTGACTATTTCTGCAGCTTTTGGTGTTAGACTTCACCTCATAAATACAGCTTTGACCACTGTGCCAAGCAATGTTGCTATCCTGCGCTTTAGTTCTGGTGCTGGGTGCATGTTTTATCATCCATGATGCTATTGATTATTTTTTCAGCTTGTTCCAGATCACTGGGATTTTGCTTGTATTCTAAAGGACCATAATATTTATCTGTTTTCTGCAGCACTGTAGTGGTTATCACTGTTGTCTAACAACAAAGATCCTAGTTGACACCTTCCTACATTTGGTATGCATGTTCTACCCAAATGTGCATGTGTTTTTCACTGGGTACTGTGGTTTCCTCCCTGCGGTTTAAAGAATGTGTTTGAAGTTAATGACTTGTATTTTATTTTATATTTTGTCTTGTTGTCACATTGTCAATATTCCTGTCAATTAGTCTGAATTGCACCAACATCATAAAGTTGTTTTTTTATAGTTTGATTAGGGATGTGTCCATTGTGCATGCTGCCTTCGCCCATAGTCAGCTGGGATTGGCTTCAGCCTCCTGTGACTTTATCTTGGATCTGGCAGGATAGAAGATGCAGGAGACTGAAAAGAAAATGCATTGTGGAAGACATCTACACCTTTCCCCATTAGAAGCCTGAGTAAAGTTACCGTCATGTGAAAGACATGGTATAAAAAGGGTATGCGAAGTATCAACACTTGTGGCCGCCCTCGTCTCAGACGTCCGTACGATCCGGTACCTTTGACTAAGAGCTTGGCCGGGGACGTGAGGCTGCCGGCTCTGAAGGCGACCGTGCCGGAGTCGTCCGTGGCCAGGTTCATTTAAGGTGAGCGTGTGGACGTGCCCTGGCCTCAGCCCTATCTCGCTAGTGGGGCTGTTCTCCAGCAGGGTGCCGTCCAGCCACCACTCCACCCTGCCGGGAGCCCGGCCTGACAGCTGGCAGGAGAACGCCGCCCACGATCGCCCACAAACACTCATGGTCTAAGACCAGAGATAACGAAAGACTTCTTTCACTGTTGAGTCAGAACAACACACACACACACCACACACACACACACACACAGACACACACATACACACTGAGCCGCTGATGTTATCAGCTCTGTGCTGACTCGACTGACACCACAGGAGGACCTGACATCAGAACACCTGCTGCAGAAAGGCTACCTTTCACGGCCAGAGAAGCTGTAGTGAGCGCGTCTCCAGCATCACAGGTGTAGTAGCCGCTGTCTTCCGGATCCAGGTTGCTTATCTGGAGCTTCTCGGACGATCCCGTCTTGCTTGATCTTGTACTTGTTTCCGGGATGGAGGACTACACCTCCTTTCCTCCACTCCACACGGACGCCCGGCTTAGACACCTCGCAGCGCAGGGTGGCATCGTCACCCTCCTCTGCCTCCTGGCTCTTGAGCTCTTTATGGAAGAAGGCTGGGGAACCTGGTGAGAGTTTAAAACAGGTTCAGGACGTCAAGCGGGTGGATGAGGCCATAAGAGTAACATCTTTGAGGCAAGAGGCAGATGGAGCTTGAGAAATACTTGAGCTTTCCTTTCAGTCCAATTGGGTCCACACTTGCATTTCATTGGTTTTTCTACAGGTGGCTTCAGGTCTTTACCTTCCACAGTCAATGTGACGTCACACTGTGCATCTCCGGTGTCACAGGTGTATGTTCCCGAGTCTTCGGGCACCAGGTTGTGGATCCGGAGCTGGTGGGAGGCCTGGTTCTGTCTCAGGTCGTACTTCAGTCCTGCTCGCAGGGTCTCATTGTTCCTCATCCAGGTGACCGTGCCATTGGGGTTGGAGATTGTGCAAGCCAGAGTCACAGTTTCACCCTCTAAGGCCTTCGTGTCGTGTGGCTTCTCTACTATGAGCACTAGAAATATGGGAAACGTAGCTTTCATAGTTTGTTTCCTTTTTCTGCATCCCTACTAGAAATCCAATAGCTACATACTTGTATTCATGCATTGATTCTGCAGCCATATGCAACAGGAAGTACACTTCATAGTTTGCAGAATATAGGTAATGCCACTATTGCACACTGAGTGTGAATGTCGTTGAATACGGTAGGCACCATCTGGTGGAACAAACTGGTATTACATGACTGACTGGGCTATGGTAGCTGGTGAGATTACACACTTTCTCTATTTTTCAGATTCTTTCTTAGATGATGCGTTGACAAAAAAAAATAAGAAATACTGTACAAAAAACAACTGGTGGCTTTTTGGTCTATTAAATATTAAAGCCCTCTTTCAAACAGTGCATATTAATACAGGACTTAAATTGTTTTTTGTTTTGTTTTTTAAATGTCATCAGAATTGATGTTTATTTGTTGATATGAATTTTGCTCATGCTGAGTGATTCTGCTCATGTTTGGAAAAGCTGAGTAGTTATTGAGAATTTTTATTTATATTTGACCATTCTGTGTCTGATTTGGTTTGAAAATTGCAAAAACCATTTCGGTCAGTCTGCAAGTTTTTGTCATTTCGTTCATCATTTTGTGGCTGTTCGTGCGAAAGTAATTTCCATCCCATTTTGCTTGTCTTTGCTGCAGTTCTGCTACTTTTTTCAATCTGGTTTTGCATCACTTTTATGCCTTGGTATCGCAGTTTACATCTTTGGTAAAATTTGAAGCGGTTCATGTAACATTTTTTTGGTCCTGCTGACTTTGTGTCTCAATTGAAGAATTTTCAAAAACATTTGTGGTGTTTCATTTTGTGATATTGAGGTGCAAGTATGGTAGTTTGAATCTTGCTTCTTCTGTCGTACATTTTATTGTCTCATTTTGGTGACAATGTATTTTCAGTGGTCATTTGCATTCACTTTCACCCACTTGGTGTCACGTATTGGACTCGGTTTCATGGTAGTGCCACGTTCATCATATTACATTTGCAGTTGTGTCTCTTCATGAACACTTTGTGCTGTACTCATATTGTTAAACGAAAGCTGAAGTTCTATTGGTCACTGAGATTTGATTTAGTAAGATGTTAAGCGTTTCTTGAACCAAACTGACTTGTGAACTAATAATGTGGAGAAGCAGCAACAAAGCAGCTGAAACAAATTGCCAACATGCAGACAGCAGCAGATGTCTATTAGAAATGGACGCCATTTGCTATTCGAGTTGCTACTGGGCACCACAGCCACTGTGGATACAGGCTTATGTTACTTACAGTCAGCAATCATTCATGTTGCTGGCAGAAGTCCTGAGTTCAGGATAACTTAGGTGATCCTCCTCCATCATTATTACTAATCTGATAGTAGTAATCAGTTACTAGCATGTTAACGATAAACACATTGGAGATACAGTAACATGTCACTTTTCAACGTTCTATTCAACCTTAATCAGACACTGATTCAAAGAGGATCAACTGTTTGATGTTCTTAACATCCCACAAAGGAGTGGAGTGTACTTCGCATTGCAGATGCCTGTAGAGTTACAATCTACTGTGTGTCTATAAATCATATTTCAAAGGTAACAAAACAAATAAATGTTACGGTCAACTTTAAAGAATTACATGGTTAGGATATTCATACATTTTTTTGTTTTGTTTTTTTTTTTAATTAATGCTTTCTAGTAAAGGCAGAAAACTTGATCCAAAAGCAAAGGCGATGATGATGATGAGGATGAAGATGATGATTATATGACAGCAGATTTCCAGCCCCTGGATTGATGATGGGGGTGACTTGAGGACTGCGTCGTCCTTTACCTTTGGGTTTCTCCTCCACCAGCAGGCAGGCCACGCTGCGCTCCTCCCCCATGACGAAGGCCACGTCCCCGGTCTCGTCGGTGGTCACCATCTTCAGCACCAGCGCTGCAGCCGCCGTCATGCTCATTTGATTCAGGTCGTTGTTCTGCAGCAGGTTGTCTCCGAGCCACCACTCCCAGCCTTCGGCGCCCAGTGGGAGAGCTCCACCTCGAAGACGGCGTCCTGCCCCGTCGTCACGGTGATGTCGTGGAGCTCTCGGACGATGCGAACACGCTCTGAAGGTGAATGGCATGATGGGGAATCAGAGTTTCATGAAGGTGGAACCACCACCAGCAAGAAACTCATTCTAATGTCCCATTAACCCCTTGTTACCGTTTGATCTCATTCTGAAGTAAATATTTGAGGAGCCAAATTTTATCAGTTTTGACCTCAAATCCAGAAAAGTTGTTCTTTTGTGTCTCACTGGCTAAAGAGGGGCAAGAGCATCACTGTCATCAGTGTAGAGAGATCATAGTTGCATCGGTGCAGGAATAAAATAGCTTTGCTTCCTACAAAAAATGAAGATGTGAGATTGGTAAAGTCCATGGTAAAAGAATCCAGGCTCTCCTCATCAGAAAGAGTTCAGATGCTGAACAAGAGAAAGTCATAGTAAGTGAGTCAGGATGCAGAACTGGGTTCAAGGCTTCATGGTCAAAGTGGAAGAGAGACTGATGAAACTCCCGAGTGAAAGAGTCTGAGGGCTGAGAAGTTTGTCTACGTGGTCAAAGTGTCTGATGCTGAACTGGGAGCCTTTAAAGAGGATTCCAGAATGAAAAAGGGTCTTTATACAAGCAGAGTTAACGCGCTAACCCACTGGGCCATGGCAGTAACATACTGTACTCAGTGTGGCAGTGGGTCAGCTGGTAGAGAGGTAATCTATAAAGCAGAAGGTGGTAAGTTCAATTCCCCATCTCCACTGAACCCCAGACTGTCAACATCATGAAAGGAGAGTTCATTCTGTTTGGCGCCCCAGAGTCTGAGTGCAAAGAGTCAAATATTTCTATCCGTCTCAAAAGTGTAGCAGAAATAATATTGAACTAAAAGATAAAAAACCTGCACACACAATGAAACTCTAAAGTGGTATAGCTTCACATTAGAGGAGTCTGAGTGTTTTTACTTTTATCCATTTCTATAACTGACCTGTCATTAGAAGTGGATTTATTGTTGTTTATGTTTAATTCAGACTTCACAGTGTTCCAATATTTCTGGACTTGAGGTTAAAGACACTTCTACATTTTAATTTAAATCTATTCTCGTGCGTAATTTCCAGTTTAGATTACCGGTACATTCAAGACAGAGGAGACCTCACAGGATCCAGATGATGAGATGTAAAACGAACCCAAGGAGAGACGCCAGGTGAAGTCTGGCTCCGTTACCTTTCACGGTCAGCACGGCGGTGCTTTTCTTGTCTCCTGCATCGCAGCTGTACTCTCCACCGTCCTCTGCGCTCACTTATGTATGAGCAGGATGTGAATGCAGCCTTTCTTCTCCATACTGTACTTCTCCCCCTGAGTGAGGACGCTGGAGCCCCTCCTCCAGGTCACCGTGCAGTCTTGGTGGGACGTCTCGCAGGACAGCGAGACCTCGCCTCCCTCCACGGCCTCCTGACTTTCCAGCTCCTTCTTGAAGGAAACGGCTGCCGCTGCCGGAAAGACCAGTTCAAGAATGTGAATCAAGAGCGGCCGCCACATAGACCTGACGGCATCAGCCACTCGACATTTACACTGAATACAGACGAAAAACAGGAGACACTGACAGACGGACCCAAAGACATCACAAATCGGAGCAGTAAAGACTTCGCCTGTTTGATTCACACAAAATAACAGTCTTTAATAAAAATGTGCAAGGAAAGCAGGAAATCAGCAAAGGGAAATGGTGCAAGAGGTGCAGAGCCTAAGTAAGACCAAAGAGCGAAATGGGTTGGGTAAATTCAGAAATAAGGAACTTAGGGGACTGATAAACAGTGCTTTCTTTGTGCTTTTTTTTTTCTTTTTTGCCTCTTAAAAAAGTCCAGAAAAGACATATCTGTGTAGCTTTTAAGTACAAATTCAACATGTTGGTCAAAGGTAAGTGCAAAATCTTTATAACCAGCCATTTTCAACATTCTCTGGATGAGACCCTACATGTTCCCTCTAACAGGATTAGCATTAGCAAGTCTCCTCAATGTTGTAACACCTGCTTCAATCGACTGACAGCTTCTGCAGAACACCTCAACCTTCTTCAAGTCTCCTCCAAGTCATGAGTGAAGGTTTGCTTGGTTTGGGGCATGCTGATGGAGAGCCGGTTAATCCAAAGCAGGTAGAAGCTTTAATCAGACAGGAGGAGAGACTATCTGCTGTTCCTGCTGAATAAAGTCAATATCAACTGTGGCAGCAGCGGCTCATGGTCGCTGTATTCTGCCGAAACAAAAAGGCCCAAGGGCAGAAGTAACTTCAGAAATGTGTCCACAGAGAGGAAACAGTCTTAAACCTATGAATACCAAACCTAACGCTGAAAAAAGACCAAAGTGCCACGAGAAAGAGTGAGAGTGGTGAAAGAAAAAGGCGAAGAAAAAGGTGGCAAAGCCCCAAGACTTTTAAACACACTTCAAAGTATGCAGAGATGCGTTTAGTTCAAGTTTGAGAACGTGATAAAAAAGGAAAAGTGAACAGCTTCATTAAAGTGAGAAAACTGTTGAATGAAAAGTGGAATACCGAATGAAAAGACCCATGAGATCACATTTCATTTGTTTGTGAAAGAAGATTAACAGAAGGAAAATGAGTCCCATAAGATGTAAAAGAAGGCGGAAAGAATAGAAAATGTTGGAAAGGTTTCCAAGAAATTTGCCAAAAAATAAAGTGAATTCTTACGTGACTGAAAAGAAAACTCTAAATCTTGTGATTTCTGACCTCAATAGATAAAATAAAGAAAAGGTGGCTTCTTCCCACTGTCTTCTCCAACAGTCTAAATAAGAAAAATTGAACAATTGTTCCCACTGAGTTTAAATTCAAGTGTTGCTGTACGTTTTTCCTCTACCTGTAAAAAAAAACACATGTTTAGTCGTTTTATTCATATATTTTTTATAAATTCTTATTTGTGAAGATGGTACTTAGGAATTAACTGGTTTCTTACCTCTGACTGTTAAAAACAGAAACTCTGGATGGTTTCTTACCTGTGACGTGAACCAATACCGACTTCCTCACCTGAGGCTGTGAGGGAAAACTCCACCGCGGTCGGGTGTCTCACCTGTGACGGTGAGCGAGGCGGTGGAGGTGTGGTTCCCCACGGAGAAGCAGACGGTCCCGGTGTCGGCGGCCGTGACGCCCCTGAGCGTGAGGCTGTGCGTGCGGCCCTCGCTCTGGATCACGTTCATCTCGTTGCTCTGCAGCGGGATCCTGCAGCGTCCACCGCACCGGAGGCGCGTCCTCGTGCGAGAGCAGGCACTCGAAGCGGACGTCGTCGCCCTCGCGCACGACGCGGCTGTCCAGGAATCGCACGATGCTCACGTCCGCCTCTGATGAAGAAAGGTTGAAAGCAGGTTGTTGATGTGATGAGCGGCATCAAGGTGTGAGTAACAGGACTGACGGGCATCGACTGATGCGGTCTTTCACATGACAGATGATCGAGACTCAAGAATTAATGATTTGTTTGACACAACGAGAGCCGAAGTTGCGTTTGTTGCTTTACTGTAAGAAAATCTCTGCAGCATCAGACAGCAACAGGATCTATACATGCATAAACAAACTCGGTCTGGAATAATGAATTGTCCTTAGCAGGAAGGACAGGCCTAACATCTACTGCACAAAAAAATGCTATTATTCAAACTAATGATAACTTCTCATCATTAGCTGTCCCAGAGCCGACGTCACTGGAGCCAAGTGAAGGAAAAGAGAGGAATGTGTTAATATTGGTGAAGAGAAAGAAGGAGTGAGCTGAACTAAACGTTGTGAACAAACAGGTGAAGCAAAAATGCACACCGGATGTGGAATGATGGTGAAAATACTGCGGGAAGACTCCAAACGGGATGAAAGGATGATGAGCTTCATGCCGGTTCGTGAGGGAATGGTCAACAGAGAAAAGACCTCCTACCATGCACTGTGAGGACCGCCGAGGTCCTCTGGCTGCCCGAGTCACACGAGTACTCCCCAGAGTCAGCTGGCCGGAGCTTAAAGATCAGCAGCTCCACCGCAGGCCCGTCCTGCTTCAGCTGATATTTGCTGCTGGACGTCAGCAGCCTGTCGCCACATCTCCAAACCACGGCGGCTCCGGGCTTGGTGGTCTCACAGCGGAGACTCACGCTCCGTCCCGCCTCAGCCTCCAGACTCTGAAGCTGAGTTTTAAACAGGACGGCCGAGCTGAAGGGAAAACGTTTAAAAGGCATGAGAGCTGAATATCTAACGGCTGTGTGCAAAACTTCAGACTCTCGGGTCGAGTCACAATTCAACGGGCTGTAAGCCAGCAAGACACAGAAAAGATGGGGCGCTGGATAGAATGAAGGTGAAAACAGACAAAATGAAACGGGACAAGTGCAAAGACATAGCATCAGATGTAAAAACTGAAATTCAAACAAAATATTTTTTAAATTAAAGAAAAGCTCACTCATTTTGAATTTCATATCAGCTTAAAAGTTGGGACAATTTCAACAAAATCCTGGAAAAGAACTGAAAATAAAACCACAAATGATTCACACGATCAGCAAATGCTTCTAAAGAACAACTGCCTGCGAACGCTACTAAAAGCTACAGTCTGCCCAAAAAAAAAACACCGTTTTTAGAATTTATATACTGTGAACGCATTTCTGAAAACTACAGCCTGCAGACACTTCTGAGAACCACTGTCTGCGAACAGTTCATCACCATCACCATCTGTTAGCACTTCCTAACATTTCATCTTCCTACCATAGTGAAGCAGAATTCACCCGGCTGGATTGTTCACCCACTGGTAGGGAACGTGCTGTTGCAATAGTAATGGACACATCTAAAAATCCACTGTCTGAGAACACATCTGTTGGCTGGGAGGGAACACAAATACAAATCCTTTATAGAGGAAGAAATGTCCATCATTTCACTTTCAGACCCTTGTATTTCTTGCAGAGTATTTACAGACGAGCTGGATGAATATACTGCTGTCCCAACTTTTCTGAAACGACTATCAAATTCAATATGAGGATTTCACACTTGACTTTACATCTGATTTATTGTCTTTGGACTATTTTCAAATCCATTTTAAGTTGATGTAATTTGAAAATCTCCCCATTTCATTTCGTATTGAAATTTTAGAGAATGTCCCAACTTTTCTGCTCCAGTCTCCGTCTTCTTTGGGGCGTACCGTTTACAGCCAGCTGTGCGGTGCTCTGACGGTCACCAGCGTCACATGTGTATCTCCCAGAATCCTCTGGGTCCACGTCGTGGACGACGAGCGTCGCCTCCCGTCCGGATTGTTCGATGTGGTATTTGGCGCACGGACACAGACCGAGCTGTTCTTTGCGCCACTCGACGGGGACGCCGGGTTTAGAGAGCTCACAGAGAAACGAGACGCTGTCGCCTTCATCCACCGTCTGGCTCTGGAGCTCTTTACTGAAAACCACCGGCAGCGCTGACGAGCAGAGACACCGGCGGTTACGGGAGGACGAAACATGGAGAAGATGAGAAGAAGCTCTCCATCCTACCGTTTACGACCACAGAGGCCGAGCTGACTGCGTCCCTGAAGGAGCAGGAGTAACTCCCAGCATCCAGGCACCAGATCAAAGATCTGCAGCTGGTTACTGCGCCCGGTTTGTTCGATGCGGTACTTTCCTCCACGGCTCAGGACTTCAGCGCCTTTCCTCCACCCACAGGGAGTCCAGGAGCAGAGAGCTCACAGTGCAGAGTCACACTGCCGCCCTCCTCAGCCACCCGGCCCCCCAGCTCCTGTACAAACACCACCGCAGCCGCTGGAACGAAGGGAGGAGGGGGGCAAAAAAATGTTGATGTTGTTGAATCAAATGTGTGAATCTAAAAGGGAAGCGACTTGTTTTTAAGCCTGTAATTTAAAAATAAAAAAAGACAATCTGAAAAGATTGTAGATAAATGTAAAAAAAAAAAAGTCAGGAAAAAAATAAACATATGACAAATTAAATCAAAACAAGTAATGGAGACTATAAATGAACAATAGAAAATTAAAAAGTTTCAGAAAAAAGAATTTTGAGAAAAGAAGCTGACTTTGAAAAAGACAAATACAAATGTGAAAAAATGTAACTTCCGAAATGGAATGAGACAAAATCAGAAAAAAACAGCAAAGAAAGTAACAAGGAATAAATATCTAAACAAAATAGAAAAGCCACAAAAAAACATAAAAGATTAAACTGCACAAACTTTAAAATAAAACAAATTATCTATAATAATTTGTCAAATGAATATGCCAAATGTAATAAACAATGTCATGAACCGATACAAAAAACAGAAAATGATCATGGCACATTATAATGAATTAGAAAGTAACTAGTCTGATATCATTAACTCCAATGTCAAATCCAGTTTTAACTTTTTTAATGATGTGTGATTTGCAGTGATTGTGACATGAAGATGAAATCCACGAGGAAAGCAAGAAAACGTCGCAGATGTCGAAACACACCCCACCGAACTACTTCACTGTTTTGAGCCCAAAGAGAAGCAGAATCTTTCGGTTTCCATCAACGTCTGAAGAACTTGGGAAAAGTTCAGAAACTCTGTTGTCAAATGAATCACAGGCACAAAACAGTTTCTCAGAGCTGCACCTGCTCACTGTTACTCTTCTGACCGGGTTTGAACCCAGCTGGAGGTTGTCTGTCAGTGTGAGATACGTCACAACGCTGCTTTTTTAATTTTCAACTTACCTGCACATACACTAGAAAAAAAAAAATCAAATAGCATATAAAACAAGCCACTTGGCTGCATGGATAATCACAAAAACATCAACTGATCTGGTGGCTGAGGAAGGATGTTGTCCTCTTACAGCATGGTGGAGGTATCATCATGCAGCTCAAAGAGGCAGAAATAATGCATTAAGATCAGTATTTCTGCATTTCAAATTATGTGCTAACTTGACATTATAAGGTAGAAATGTACTTAATCTTAAACACTTAAGAGTTGCATGAGCATTTTGTAATGTTTAAAAAAAATCCTGGAAATTAAATAAAGAAAGATCACAAAATGTCATCTGAGATCATAAAGAGCCTCAACATCTTTCTGAGAGTTAATGAGGATCCTTTAAGATAAAACATTTGGTAAGCAGAGGCAACAAATACGATGCACTATTCAAGTTTTTAGAAGTCAGTCGAACTGAAAGCTCAGCACTTCTTTTCAGACCACAACAAAAGAAACCAGCACACGCTGACGTGATGAGCATCCAAACCAAAACAATTCCCGCTAAAACATCAAAACCAGTAGACTTGTGTTCATCTGCAGATGAATCTCCATTCATATTTCTGGTTCATTCACGCTAAATCTGCAAACAACAAGTACTGAGTAAAACTCAGTATAAAGGCATCAAAACACACACGTCAGGAAGTTTAACACACACACGTTCACAGCATGTTTGCGCGTTTCTGAGTGACAGCAGCTCCGTACCTTCAACTTCCTCTTTGGATTTATGCTTCTGTTCTTCAGCTCTGGATGCTACAGCTGAAGATGGTGATGTCTCTGCTGCAGCGATTCACACACAAACACACACACAGAGTGCTGCCTTGAAGTCACTGCAGTCTACAGCGTAGACTGGGCGTGTTGCAGACCACACGGGGCCACCAGCCGCTTTGACAGAGAACAACTTCAAGACGAGACACAACAGGAGCCGTGAACGTGTCTCTCATTACCTTCGCCTCCAGCTTCCAGCTCACTCGGACCTCTCTGAACCTCCTGTTTGAGGACCTGCTGTTGGGGGGTTTGTTCTGTAGTTTGCAGCATAACAGCTGCAACGAATGAACATGCCACTGAGTTTATATAACATCAAAATCTGACATCAGACTGAACAAACTCACATGGCAATCGACCTCTCAGGACAAAACATGGGCCACTGAACAATGAACATCATAGAGATTCAACAAATGTCACTCTTTTGATGTAATTCAGTCACTTAACAATGCTTCAAACCACAGAGCTCAAATCTCTCTGTATAACCTATCCCAGCATATCCCAATGCATAAAACCAAAAACTGTCATGAATACATGTCAGCCAAACACAGCTGCAGACCCAAGCGTGGAAAACAGACAAAATCTGTACATGTGACAAATGACATAGAACCAACAATTTAACTTTACAACAGCACAGCCGTCTTCATGGTCATATTCTGAGATTACATTTTTGAAGCACAAAAAGAAGCCACAGTGTCCAACATGAGCCATGCATGTGTCTCTTTACCTTCACCTCCAGCTTTCAGCTCACTCGGACCTCTCTGAACCTCCTGTGTGATGATCTGCTGTTTAGCAGTTTGTTCTGTAGTTTGCAGCGTCACAGCTGCAATGAATGAACACGACACTGAGCCCACTGGACAATAACAGCTTCATGTAAAACTCGCCTCTCATCAAGAGAGAAACCAAAGCTCAAAGAACAAACATGACTTCAGAGCAGCAGTCAGCCTCCATGCAGGAAAAGAAGCTGCAGAGCTCAGAAACCCAGACCGACACTGGAGGGATCTTTCCCCACAAACCACAGAGGTTCACAACAATCAGGACATTTATGGTTGAAAAATAGCAAATCAGACAAACATGGAGCTGAAAGCAGAACAAGTCGTGACTCAGACGTTTTCTACCTGGTGACAACAGTCAGACTCAAAGTCCGAGCTTCATGTGCTTCTCTTCATTGAACAGAGCGTCCGACACAACAGCTCAGCCATTACAAAATAGCTCAAACGACACGCAAAGCTCATAAAAATTACCTTCCACCGTCTTATCAATCTCCTGCTTCTTGTCTTTAGCAGCTGTGGATACAGGCGACTTGACTGAAAAACAAATATGATTCCATTACGAAACACTGCAGTCGTCATAACTTGACCACAAACATAAGACAAACATCAGAAAACAGAGGAACCATAAATGATGATTTTCTGCAAAAATCATACTTTGACTCCAATCAGGCTTATGACAGAACAAAATCATAACGTTTAACAGCAAACACATCAAGCAGAGAGGTGCACAACCAAACTGTCATGAATTTTCTCAATGGATGACACCAAACTGTTGATCGTGTCCAAGCAACTGGTAATAATCAGTGTGTCAGACACTGAGGGACTTTTTATGAAGTGGTGCATCATTGACCCATTTTATTTCCCTTCGTATGGGGTCACGGTGTCAGCATAGAAAGCAAGGAAGTCCCACACATCTGTCCAGCTCAAATCCTCCAGCTCTTCTGGTGGGACCCCAAGATGCTCCCAGATCAAACCAGAGATAAGATCTCTCCAGCAGATCCAGAAATATGCTGACATGGTGATCATAGGACACACCTCTGTGAGTCACAACAATATAATGCCAAAAGCAACACACGCATTCAGTCGATCCATATTTTTGAAACAAAACCACTGAGACAAACTGCAGTCGATTAGCACGGTCTTTCCCAGCACAGCACATCATATTGACCAAAACCACATAGAAACTGTCAAGAATACATATGGGCAATATCAACACATAACTAAAGACCCATGCTTGGCAAACAGACAAAAATCTGCATGTGACACAAAACCCACATATTCAGGCCTTTCACCTGCCAACATCCAGCTTATTTTTATCGTTCCTGCCTGACATTACATGTTTGAAGCACAGAAACGGCGTTGCAGTGTCCAACATGAGCCATGCGCAGGTCTCTTTACCTTCACCTCCAGCTTTCAGCTCACTCGGACCTCTCTGAACCTCCTGTTTGAGGACCTGCTGTTTGGGAGTTTGTTCTGTAGTTTGCAACGTCACAGCTGCAATGAATGAAGACGACACTGAGCCCACAGGACAGTAACAGCTTCATGTAAAACTCGCCTCTCATCAAGAGAGAAACGAGAGCTTAAAGAACGGAGCAACAGTCAGCCTCCATGCAGGAAAAGAAACTGCAGAGCTCAGAAATCCAGACGGACACTGAAGGGATCATTTGCCCAAAAAGCCACAGAGGTTCACAACAATCAGGACATTTATGGGTGAAAAATACCAAATCGGACAAACACGTGGAGCCTGAACGCAAAAACCACTGGTGACTGACCAGTTTTCTGTATGGACACAGCTTTTGGGCTCGAAGTCAGAGCTCCATGTGCTTATCTTCATTTCAAAAAAGTTGAGTCACAAATGCCAAATGAGCAAAAGCTCTCAACAAACAGGCAAAGCTGGTAAAATTACCTTCCGCTTCTCGTTAATCTCCTGCTTCTTGTCTCTACTAGCTAACAGAGTCGCAGGCGACTTGGCTGAAACACAAAGATGATTCAGTTGTAGAAACACTGCAGAAACCACGACAACACCACAGATCTCACAAGAAGCTGCAGAGCTCAGAAACCCAGACTGACACTGAAGGGAGCATTTCTCCACAATCCACAGAGGTTCACAACAATCAGGATATTTATAGGTGGAAAAGAGCAAATCAGACAAACACGTGGAGCCTGAACACAGAACAAGTCGTGACTCAGCAGTTCTCTGTTTGGTAACAGCAGTCAGGCACACAGTCAGAGCTCCATGTGCTTCTCTTCATTGAACAAAGTGCTCAATCACAAAAGCTCAGTCATTATAAAAAAGTTCAAAGCACAGGCAAAGCTCAGAAAAATACCTTCCACTGTCTTGTCAATCTCCTGCCTCTTGTCTTTAGCGGCTGTGGATACAGGCGACTTGACTGCAAAACAAACATGATTCCTTTACAAAAACACTGCAGTCGTCACAACATGACCAGAAACAGAAGACAAACATCAGAAAACAGAGTAGTTATAAATTATTCATTTTCTGCAAAAATCACAGACTTTGACACCAAACAGGGTTATGAGGGAACAAAATCATTATATTGAACAGCAAGAGTATCAAGCAGAGAGGGTATTACAGCACTGTCATGGATTTTCTCAAAGGATGACACCAAACTGTTGATCATGTGCAAGCAACTGGCGGTGGTCAGTGTGGCAGACACTGAGGGACTTCAGCATCATTGATCCATCTCAGGTCCCTTCGTATGGAGTAAAGGCGAAAGCACAGAAATCAAGGAAGTCCACACATATCTGTCTGGCACAACATGATCCAGCTCTTCTGGAGGGACCCCAAGATACTCCCAGACCAAACCAGAGACATAATCTCTCCAGCGGGCCCAGGGATATGCTGACATGCTGATCTAAGTTCAATGGACACACCTCTTTGGGTTACAACACTATAATGCCAAAAGCAACACACACATTCAGTCAATTAACTACTCTGTAACAAAACCACTCAGACAAACTGGTCTATTTGCATGTCTTTCCCAGCTCATCACGATGAATAAAACCACATAAAAACTGTTAAGAACACATATCAGCCAACGATCAACAAAAACTGCAGACCCGAGCTTGGAAAACAAAACAAAAACTCTGCAGATGTGATCAAGAACTGACACAAAAACAACATATTCAGGCCTTTCACCTCACAACGTACAGCTCATTTTTATTCTTCCTGGATGACATTACGTTTGAAGCACAGAATGTGTTGCAGTGTCCAACATGAGCCATGCACATGTGTCCCATTACCTTCAGCTCCAGCTTTCAGCTCACTCGGACCTCTCTGAACCTCCTGTTTGAGGACCTGCTGTTTGGGAGTTTGTTCTGTAGTTTGCAACGTCACAGCTGCAATGAATGAAGACGACACTGAGCCCACAGGACAGTAACAGATTCAAGTAAAACTCGCCTCTCATCAAGAGAGAAACCAAGGCTCAAAGAACAAACATGGCATCAGAGCAACAGTCAGCCTCCATGCAGGAAAAGAAGCTGCAGAGCTCAGAAATCCAGAGGGACACTGACAATCATTTCCCCACAAACCGCAGAGGTTCACAACAATCAGGACATTTATGGGTCAAAAACACCAACACACGGAGCATGAAAACAGCACAAGTCATGACTCAGCAGTTTTCTGCTTGATAACAGCAGTCAGACTCAAAGTCTGAGCTACATGTGCTTCTCTTCATTAAAAAAATCAGAGTCAGAAATGCAGAATGAGCAACAGAGCTCAACACACAGGCAAACCTAATAAAATTACCTTCCGCTCTCTCATTAATCTCTTGCTTTTTGTCTTTACTAGCTATCGGAGTCGCAGGTAACTTGGCTGAAACACAAAGACGATTCAGTTATAGAAACACTGCAGAAACCACGACAATACCACAAATGGACCAAGAAGCTGCAGAGCTCAGAAACCCAGACTGACACTGAAGGGAGCATTTCTCCACAAACCACAGAGGTTCACAACAATCAGAACATTTATAGGTGGAAAAGAGAAAATCAAAAAGACATGGAGCCTGAAAGCACCACAAGTCGTGACTCAGCAGTTTTCTGTTTGATAACTGCAGTCAGACACACAGTCAGAGCTCTATGTGTTCTTCATTGAATAAAGTGCTCAGTCACAAAAGCTCCGTCATTCCCTGGGAGCTCAAAAGACAGGCAAAGCTCAGAAAGTTACCTTCCACTGTCTCATCAATCTCCTGCTTCTTGTCTTTAGCAGCTGTGGATACAGGCGACTTGACTGAAAAACAAACATGATTCCATTTCAGAAACACTGCAGTCGTCACAACGTGACCAGAAACATAACATTAACATCAGAAAACAGAGTAAAAGAAATGTTAATAAGAAATTTTCTGTCAAAATCATACTTTGACACCAATCAGGCTTATGACAGAACAAAATCATAACGTTCAGCAGCAAACGCATCAAGCAGAGAGGTGTACGACAAAACTGTCATCAAATTAGAAATCCCAACGAGTAAACTTCAAATACAGCAGTTTATTATGGCTTGACATCAACATGACAGATCATGAAGATTAATTCCTGTAGACTACAGCATGCTCACAATTGAACAGGTTGATGCAACATCTGCAGTTTCAGCTTCAGCAGCGGCGGGTGAAGGGGAGGTCGGGGTTTTGGGGTGCGGCTGCACAGTTCTCCTACTTAATCATTTCAGCTCCATAGATTTTCTCAAAGGACAATATGGAACTGTTGATCATGTGTAAGCAACTGGCGATAGCGAAGTGGCAGACACTGAGGGATTTTTTTTTTCACATGGTGCACCATTGATCCATCTTAGTTCCCTTCGTATGGGGTCATGGAGTCAGCATAGAAATCAAGGAAGCGTTGCAGCGTCCAACATGAGCCATGCGCATGTGTCTCATTACCTTCACCTCCAGCTTTCAGCTCACTCGGACCTCTCTGAACCTCCTGTGTGATGATCTGCTGTTTAGGAGTCTGCTCTGTAGTTTGCAACGTCACAGCTGCAATGAATGAAGACGACACTGAGCCCACAGGAAAATGACAGCTTCATGTAAGACTCGCCTCTCATCAAGAGAGGAAACAAAGCTCAAAGAACAAACATGACTTCAGAGCAACAGTCAGCCTCCATGCAGGAAAAGAAGCCGCAGAGCTCAGAAATCCAGACGACACTGAAGGCATAATTTCTCCACAATCCACAGAGGTTCACAACAATCAGGACATTAATGGTTGGAAAATAGCAAGTCAAACAAACACCTGGAGCCAAAAAGCAGCAAAAGTTGTGACTCAGCAGTTTTCTCCTTGATAACAGCAGTCAGACACACAGTCAGATCTCCATGTACTTCTCTTCATGGAACAAACGACTAATTCACAAATACTGAGTTCTCACAAATGACCAACAAACAGGAAAAGCACAATAAATTACCTTCCATTGTTGCATTAATCTCCTGCTTCTTGTCTTTAGCAGTTGTTAAGGGAGGCAACTTGGCTGGAAGATAAATATGATCCCATTACAGAAACACTGCAGTCGTCACAACATGACCAGAAACATAAGATGATTATTTGAAAACAGAGACACAATAAATGATAACTTTTACAGAGACTACAGACATTAACACCAATCAGGCTTACAAGGGAATAGCATCATTCTGTTCAACAGCAACAACTTCAAACAGAGAGGTCTAATACAGAACTATCATCAAATTCAAATGTAGCAGTTTATTACGGCTTGATATCACTATAAAGATCATGACGATGATAATCCATGTAGCCTACAGACAGGCTCATGACTGAACAGGCCATGTGCAGACCCAGAAGGACTTCCTATGACCTGCTGGATGCCAGTGGAACCATGGTTGCTGACATGCGAGTTCTTCAGACTGCTTTGTTGGTGGAGTACAATGTGGATGCAATTCTGCCGAGCCTGTTAGACATGGGGTTCATCTGCCATGGGTGAGCAAGTTCAGACGGTGACAGCAAGTCCTTGGATTGTCGGGGGACATATTGCACGTTTTGCTGTCTTAGATGGATTGCTTACCACGGCTTTGAGCTCTATCTGCCCAATCGTGGGGTGGCTGTCAACTCCTCTTTTGAGCAGACACCCTTGATGGATATTGGTATTCCCTCCATGAGGGTGTCCATCCACCAACTCACCAACATCTCAACCCTGAAGCAGGTAATGCTGGACTACAGGTTGCCTGCAGCGCATTCACAATCCTACAGCACATTTATTAAGGATGTGTATTGCAGAAAATGTTACTGGCCAGAATTCCACAAAAACACTGGAGATTTTAATGCTAAAAATTAGTTTCTTCTTTGTGTAATTCTCTTCCAAGGCAATGAAACGAGCAACAATCCAATCTCTCATTGACTCCCATTCTTTCGGAGCTTCCTTGCAATGGAAACCAAAGGTGCAGGAGGTCGTCCTCAATTTATACCCTTCAGTATGAGGCACTTCAAAGATGTAAATATTTCATAGTTTATCCAAGACGAGTCTGTTAGTTCTGGTTACCAGGGACCCCTCTGGGAGGTCACAGCATTAAAAACATTAAAATACCAAACTTGACACACAAATTTGAAAAAAACTGAACAAAGCAAAAAAACAAAAAACAAGCAACAGTATCTTTACAAAACACAATAAAAAAACCACAACCAAACTGCCACTGACACATATCAGCCAACGATCAACAAACTGCAGACCCAAGCTGGAAACAGACAAAAGTTGGCACATGTGATAAACAAGTGATACAAAACTAACATATTCAGCCTGTTCGCCTGCCAATATCCAGCAAATTTTAATCGTTCCTGCCTGAGATTATATGTTTGAAGCACAGAAAGCTGTTGCAGTGTCCAACATGAGCCATGCGCATGTGTCTCTTTACCTTCACCTCCAGCTTTCAGCTCACTCGGACCTCTCTGAACCTCCTGTGTGATGATCTGCTGTTTAGCAGTTTGTTCTGTAGTTTGCAGCGTCACAACTGCAATGAATGAAGACGACACTGAGCCCACAGGACAGTAACAGATTCACGTAAAACTCGCCTCTCAACAAGAGAGAAACCAAAGCTCAAAGAACAAACATGACTTCAGAGCAACAGTCAGCCTCCATGCAGGAAAAGAAGCTGCAGAGCTCAGAAACCCAGACGGACACTGAAGGGATCATTTCTCCAACAAACCACAGAGGTTCACCACAATCAGGACATTTATGGGAAAAAAAGAAGCAAATCAGACAAACACATATGCAGCACAAGTCGTGACTCAGCAGTTTTCCTTTCAATAACAGCAGTAAGACTCAAAGTCTTACTGCTGTATGTGTTCCATGTGTTTCTCTTCTTTAAAAAAAGTTGAGTCACAAATGCCGAGCAAACAAAAGAGCTGAACAAACAGGGAAAGCTAATAAAAGTACCTTCCACTCTCTCATTAATCTCCTGCTTCTTGTCTTTAGACAGAGCTGCAGGCGACTTGGCTGAAACACAAAGACGATCCAGTTGTAGAAACACTGCTGGAACCACAACAAGACCACAAACGTGACAAAACATTTTCTGCCACGCCTCTCAAATCTCCACAAGTTTCTAAAATTTCTGAATGATAAATCCATCCAGATTTAATTTTTTTTTTTTTTTGTAAATTACTGAAAATATGTATGATTTGAGGTCTATATAACTCCTTTAACAGAGTTAAAAAGTTACCTGGCAAAGTTCATTGTATTATTCAAGTTTAACACAGGACGTAGTCTATAAAAGGTTTCTATCAAACAGAAATTTTAACTTCTAGTGTTTGATAAATTGCACTGCCGCACCACAAAAAAAAAATCAGACTGCCAAATTCAAAACCACCGTCATTTGCAGCGCACACAACGAGAACCGACATCACGAAGCAGAACGTCATGCTGAAAGATCACCGTCCTTCATACCTGCTGCTTTTTCTGT
Source organism: Salarias fasciatus (assembly GCF_902148845.1). Classification (NCBI taxonomy): domain Eukaryota; kingdom Metazoa; phylum Chordata; class Actinopteri; order Blenniiformes; family Blenniidae; genus Salarias; species Salarias fasciatus. The sequence continues at coordinate 23,841 of NW_021941313.1, forward strand.
GCTCTCCTGCCTCGGAGCTTTTCCCTTTTCAACTGACGGAGGAGCTGAGGGCTTCGCAGCTGAGAAAGAGTCACCCAGACCAATTTAAATTGAAGAAGAAAACCATGAAAATGAAAACAAAATGCTGATGCACTGTGGACAAGGTGAGCTTGAGGACTTCAGGAATCCTTCCAGTCGATTATGACGCAAAGAAAAGCTGCACTGAACAGCAGCAACGAGCGAGTTCTTTGAAAACTGTGAGGGAAGTTTGAAGTATCACAACATCTTCTCTGTAAGTAACCCAAACTTGAACAATAAAGCACAATCAGGCTGCAGAGCTTCTGAAAACAATGTGACAAAATCTGAAATCAGACGACAACAAAAGTGACGAGACGGAAAAGAAAAGCACAAAAAAAATACAAAGACAAAATGGAAAAAGGCTCTAACACACAACAGATTGACACATTCAATAGATGAAATCACATGTTTTAATGAATCTGTGACGAACGTGAAGGGAACCGGACGTCCTGCTCCTACCCTTGATGCTGACGCTGGCTGTGGTCTTCTGCTCTCCACACACACAGCTGTAGTCTCCGCTGTCTCCTGGCTGCACCTTGTCGATGAGCAGCTCGCTCACTGAGGCCTCCTGCTTCATCTGGTACTTCTCTCCGGCCTTCAGGACCTCGGATCCCTTCTTCCACTCCACTGGGACTCCGGATTTAGAGAGCTCACAGCGAAGAGTCACGCTGCCTCCCTCCTCGTCGCCTGGCTCTGCAGCGGCCGGATGAAGGTCGCTGGTCGGGCTGAGCAGGCAGCGGTCAGTTAGTTATCAGCAGCAGCAGCGTTGACAAGACAAGATGTAACACAAATACAACCCACAGTTCACAACAAGGTTTGTACGTTGTGTAAAATGTAATAAAGTATATATATATATAAAAAAAAAGCAATGAGGTGCAAATCATGTAAAGTCTGCATTTACCTGAGAATAAATTAATTTTTAAAGTTTCAGTTCATTGATATAAAAGTGGCTTTCAGTTTTCTTCAGAGGTAGAATGATCTTTTTCTAAAGTGCTCACAGACAATGGTCCTCACAAAATCTTCAGAGATTGTTTCTCAGAAGTCTTCAAGAGCCATGGTTTTCAGAAGTTTCCACAAACAGGGATTGAGAAGTCTTCATCGATGACAGGTTTCAGAAGTGTTTCCAGACTGTGGTTTCCAGAGGTGTTAAAGGACAGTGGTTTCAAGGAGCGTTCACAAAAGGCGATTTTCAGGAGTGTCCCGAGGTGATGGGTGTCAGAGGTGTCCACAGACAATGGTTCTGAGCAGTGTTCACAGATGATGGTGTTCAGAAGTGTCCCTGGTTTCCACTTCAGCTTTCTGTCCACATTCATGGCTGTTCTGCCTGAAAGCCTAAAGATTGCCACAATCCAATCTTGGTTTTCAATCTTGTTTGTTGTGTCCAGATTCTCTGAATCTTTCACTCACAATAGGAAATCCACAAATTCTTTGTGACTCGAGGAATGATTTTGTGCAGCAGTTATACTTTCCTGTGCAGTCTTTCACACAGTGGTAAATGCAGACGTTGAATGATGTTGCTGCATTTTGCTTTTATCAAATTTCACCCAGATAGTGATATTTTTAAATTGGATTTACAGATAAAAGTCCTCCAATGAAAACAACACAAAACACAAAAGGCACACGCTGCCAGACTGGACTCTACAACAACACGTAGATGCTAAAACAAATGTGTTTGGATGCTCATGTATGAAAAGCTTATGCACAGTCGAAACGTTAAAAAAAGCTTTGGTCAAGTGAGACTCGTCCGACGTCCTGCTCCTACCCTTGATGCTGACGCTGGCTGTGGTCTTCTGCTCTCCACACACAGCTGTAGTCTCCGCTGTCTCCTGGCTGCACCTTGTCGATGAGCAGCTCGCTCACTGAGGCCTCCTGCTTCACCTGGTACTTCTCTCCGGCCTTCAGGACCTCGGATCCCTTCTTCCACTTCACTGGGACTCCGGCTTTAGAGAGCTCACAGCGCAGAGTCACGCTGCCTCCCTCCTCGGCCTCCTGGCTCTGCAGCGGCCGGATGAAGGTCGCTGGCCGGGCTGAGCAGGCAGCGGTTAGTTAGTTAGTTTGCTGGCAGAGTGAGAAATTTAACAGTGTAAAGCTTTGTGTATAGCTTGAGCTGCAATGTTCTAAAATTCAGCACAACACAATCTATCGGTTTCAGCAATTATCTATATAAGTTGCATGAGTTCTTAAATTTATCTACTACATAGAGGGATAAACTGCAGGTATAATAAACTTTTTTCATATGTATTTAATTGTAGGAAAAAAGTACATAGAAAGAACAAATTTAGACTTCATTGTTTGAAACCACTTGAATTCATGATTTTTGAAAAATCAATGCAAGTATCTGACAATGTTAAAAAAAATTAAAGTTTGAGAGCTTCAGGATTGCAGTTTCTCTGTCAAGAGATGCAGTTTTCTGTCATTTTCAGGCAGGAGAGTGGTTCAACTGAAAAACTGCTGATTAAAAAAATAAATTCCAGCTAAACATTTTCATGTTTGTATAAGTTATGTCTGCACAAGAAGGTGCAGTCAACAAAGAAATTAAAACAAGACATGACTCAGAAGAATTTGCTGTCTCTTTGAAAATCCAGACCTTCTTGAAGCTTTCTGATCTCCACATCTAAACAGAACTTCATAATCCTGTTAGTGATCAATATTTCTTTCAATGTGAACCCTACCGAGGCTGATCATTTGGGAAACTGCTAATCTCACACAATTTCAAGAATGCACGCAGCTCAGCTCCACTGACATTACACAGGAAGGTAGAAAACTATTAAAATGAAACAGGATAGATGAGCTTAGTCCCTTTTAAATGAAGCTGGTGCAAGCAGTTTGTGCAGAAGCCCTGCGGATCTGTGGCTCCAGACGTCCTGCTCCTACCCTTGATGCTGACGCTGGCTGTGGTCTTCTGCTCTCCACACACAGCTGTAGTCTCCGCTGTCCCTGGCTGCACCTTGTCGATGAGCAGCTCGCTCACTGAGGCCTCCTGCTTCATCTGGTACTTCTCTCCGGCCTTCAGGACCTCGGATCCCTTCTTCCACTCCACTGGGACTCCGGCTTTGGAGAGCTCACAGCGCAGAGTCACGCTGCCTCCCTCCTCGGCCTCCTGGCTCTGCAGCGCCGGATGAAGGTCGCTGGTCGGGCTGAGCAGGCAGCGGTCAGTTAGTTATCAGCAGCATGCAATGATCCAAAACACAGGAATACACGCAAAAGCAGACAAACGCAGAGAAACTGTAATCCACAGCGACATCCAGACTCTTAAATAAATGTGTTTCCACAGCTGACATCAAAATCTGTCTCCTCTCTGAACGTGTCTGACAGATTAATGCCTGATATAAATATGTATGTTTCCTGCATTGGTGTGACAAGCTCACAAATCTCAGTTTCTTTAAGATTCTCAGTTTCTTTTAATCTACACAGGTCCATCCACTGTGTGGTGGCACAGCACAGATCAACCACTCTCACACCTGTTCCTGTGTGAACACACAGATGGAGCACTCAGTTGACTTCCATCTTGATTAAAGATGAAGGAAGATCTAATCTAATAATCCAGTGCAGTGGTTTCTAACCTGGAGATCAGAACTTCATTCATCGAGGACACCAGAGTTCACAGGAGGGGGCTTCAGGTTGTTAAAATTATCTTTGCATATGTCAAAGAAATAAGCAGACATGTGGAACTCTCCAGAGATTTTGTTTGGGACGTTCTATCTTTAGTAATCTGCTTCGAGTGGGTGTGTCCACCAGCTTAGCTACAATGGAGAGTAGGCCTACAGCTTTTTTCAGAGGCTCAAAGGAGAGAATAAGAATCTTCTGAGGAAAAAAGGTTGCTGGATGAGTTATAGAAGTTCAGCAAGTTCAGATCCAGTTCTCCCACTTAAGTAGAAAATAATGTTGATGTGATATGTAGCATAAGGTTCAGAAGCATTGTACCCTTATTTGAACAAAGTGATATCTCTATTTACTGTTAAGGAAATAATGAAGGTGAATTGCCCTTCATAAAGGAATTAATTCAAACCTATAATGTGTAATCTGATTAACTGAGACAGATTTTAATGCTGTTGTAAGTCTGTGTGTATCTGAACAAGACAAACTGCTAACGCGCCTCACTGAGCCCTCCTCCTACCCTTGATGCTGACGCTGGCTGTGGTCTTCTGCTCTCCACACACAGCTGTAGTCTCCGCTGTCTCCTGGCTGCACCTTGTCGATGAGCAGCTCGCTCACTGAGGCCTCCTGCTTCACCTGGTACTTCTCTCCGGCCTTCAGGACCTTGGATCCCTTCTTCCACTCCACTGGGACTCCGGATTTAGAGAGCTCACAGCGCAGGGTCACGCTGCCTCCCTCCTCGGCCTCCTGGCTCTGCAGTGGCCGGATGAAGGTCGCTGGTCGGACTAAGCAGGCAGCGGTCAGTTAGTTATCAGCCGCAGCAGCATTGACAAGACAATATAGAACACAAATACAACCCACAGCTCACAATAAAGTTTGTACGTTGGTTAAAATGTAAATAAAGCATAAAAAAGCAATGAGGTGCAAATCATGTAAAGTCTGCATTTACCTGAGAATTATTCAAATCCCTTTTTAAAGTTTCAGTTCATTTTTATAGTACTTATCAGTTTTCTTCAGAGGTGGAAGATGATCTTTTTCTAATGTGCTCACTGACAATGGTCCTCACAAAGTCTTCAGAGATTGTTTCTCAGAAGTCTTCAAGAGCCATGGTTTTCAGAAGTTTCCACAAACAGGGATTAAGAAGTGTTCATCGATGACAGGTTTCAGAAGTGTTTCCAGACTGTGGTTTCCAGAGGTGTTAAAGGACAGTGGTTTCAAGGAGCGTTCACAAAAGGCGATTTTCAGAGGTGTCCCGAGGTGATGGGTGTCAGAGGTGTCCACAGACAATGGTTCTGAGCAGTGTTCACAGATGATGGTGTTCAGAAGTGTCCCTGGTTTCCACTTCAGCTTTCTGTCCACATTCATGGCTGTTCTTCCTGAAAGTCTGAAAATCCCATCTTGGTTTTCAATCTTGTTTGTTGTGTCCAGATTCTCTGAATCTTTCACTCACAGTAGGAAGTCCACAAATTCTTTGTGACTTGAATGATGTTGTGGAGCAGATGCACTTTTTTCCTGTGCAGTTTTTCACACAGTGGTAAATGCAGACGTTGAATGATTTCAATGTTGATGCATTCTGCTTTAATCTACATTTCACCCCAGATAGTGATATTTTTGAAATTGGAATTAAAGAGGAAAGTCCTCCAAATAAGACAAACACACACTGCCAGACTGGACTCTACAACAATACGTAGACGCCAAAACAAATGTGTTTGGATGCTCATGTATGAAAAGCTGCCACACAAAATAGAAATGTAAAAAAAAGCTTTGGTCAAGCGAGACTCGTCCGACGTCCTCCTCCTACCCTTGATGCTGATGCTGGCTGTGGTCTTCTGCTCTCCACACACACAGCTGTAGTCTCCGCTGTCTCCTGGCTGCACCTTGTCGATGAGCAGCTCGCTCACTGAGGCCTCCTGCTTCACCTGGTACTTCTCTCCGGCCTTCAGGACATCGGATCCCTTCTTCCACTCCACTGGGACTCCGGATTTAGAGAGCTCACAGCGAAGAGTCACGCTGCCTCCCTCCTCGGCCTCCTGGCTCTGCAGCGGCCGGATGAAGGTCGGCGGTAACGCTGCACAAGCAAGTTCGTCAGAATCAGGCGTCGACATGATAAAGAGACAACAGAGGGCGACGGACGTGAGACTCCTGTACCCGTGACTTTCAGGCTTGCTGTTGTTTTCTCATCCCCGCACACACACGAGTACTCGGCGCCGTCTTCAACCTGCAGGTTCCTGATCTGCAGGCACGAGGTCTCCTTCTGCTTCATGTCGTACTTTTCTCCCGGTCTGAGAGCTTCGGAGCCTTTCTTCCACTGGACGCCAGCTGCAGGTTTGGATAACTGACAGCGGAGCGTCGCCGTCTCTCCTTCCTTCATCTCCTGGTTTTTGAGCTTCTCGGTAAAGGAGGCCGGCGGCGCTAAAATCAGACGCACAGTCAGCACGTTATCACACACAGCTGCTTGATCCTGGTGGTGAAGGATGACCACGGGCGGTGATGATGATGATGGTGATGAAGAGAAAGACGATGATGACGACGGATGAGTTGAAGTGACACCTCTCGGTCATGCATCTTCACAATTCACTCTAAAAAAAAACCTCAATCCTCATTCCAAGAATAACGTCTTCTCAAAAATGCATGAACAACACAGTGTGTGTTTGCGTGTGTGTCGTGCTGACAGATGGCATTCATTCTGTGGATGTGCAAAAAAACGGAAACAAAACAAAGCAGGTCCGACAGTAACGACACATTCTGACAGGAAACACACAGCAGATTTTGTCACGATCGCTTCATTTGCAGCATTTTAAACAATAAATCCAGACTGTTAATGGACTCATCCACATCCGAGGACACAAGCAACAAGTTTCAAGGTTCCAGAACATCAGACACGAGGAGTCCGTGCAGAGTCTGCTGACTCAGGATTTTGATGACGTGCGGCTCGGAGTTGTTGAATTCTTTTGAAGCGGTTTGCATGGTGACTCAGGGGTTAATATTCATGGTTCTCTCAGTGTGGAGTGTGCACCATCTCCCTTAGTCTGCATGGGAGGGGGCTTTTTACCAGGTAGTTAAGCTTCATCACACAATTAAGAAACATGCTCACAAGGTTACCTGTGTATGTGTAAATTAATCTACTGCTGCAGGAATTCAATAATCTATGAAGAAAGACTCCTACAGCTACATGTAAACAATCAGAAATACATCCCGAGTCTAACTAAACACACTCATCTTGAGTAAAAATCAAGTTTAGTTAAGAGACGTGTCCATCAGCGGTAAACAAGCCACAATTATGAATAGAAGTGAAGCACGATGAAAACACTGAAGAGCAAAACAAAATGCAGCCAACTGTCTGTCAACTCAAGCAACATCCATACTTCCATCTCACTATTGAAATGTGAAGGAAACCAAACATCAGGCCCAACGAACATTTTCCAGGCAAACGAACTCGAAGAGGCACAAACAGACATCAAATCCAAAAGTGAACATTTCAAATCAGGGACTCCATTCTGCAGTTCACAATGAAGTGTCTAAAATATATACGATTCGGCAGTAATATTCATCTACCACATGAAAACTGTCTCTTCTTGACCAGTGCCAACCTGAAGGCTATACAAAGGTGAAAACCAAAACTATGATTGGCGTAATGCAAAGACTCTTGATCCACAGATAAAACAGTAGGGAAGTGCTACTTCAAACACAGCTCAGGATAACCAGAAAAAAGGCCAGAAACTTACCCAGAAAGCCGAGGGGAACTTTTGAGCGTTCTCACCTTTGACTGTGACTTTGGCCATGCTCTTGGCTGTGCCCACGTCGCAGGTGTAGATGTCGGTGTCTTTCTCCTCCAGCTGTTTGATGGTGAGAGTCAGGACGCCGTCCTTCTGCGTCATCTGGTATCGGCCGCCGGCCTTCAGCTCCGCGTGACCTTTCAGCCAAACCACGGCGGACGGGCTCTGAGCCGTCTCGCACTGCAGCGTCACCGCGTTCTTTTCGTCCGCCTGGACGTCCGACAGCACTTTAGTGAACTTATGGATCGGTTCTGCAGAGAAAATACATCCGTTCACAGCCACAGGAACGCGACCTCACAAATAAAGGCGCGATCTATTTCCCTGAGTTGACGACGATCCTTCATGAAGGATCTTAGTAAATCTGATCCAAAGTGCGATGTGTCCTCTTCAGCCTCACCTTTGATTTCCAGCTTGGCTCTGGTGGTTGCTCCTCCGACCACCTCACAGCTGTACTCTCCAGAGTCCTGAGCCGACACGCTGCGGACGGTCAGCTTCACGACTTTCTCTTGCTGACTCAGCTCGTACTTCTGGCTCTTTTTGATGGCTTTGCCGTCTTTGGCCCACTTCACAGTGGCGGTTGCCTGAGTCACCTCGCAGGTGAAGACGGCGTCCTCCCCGTGAACGACGCTGATGTTCTGCAGTTCCTTCAATATAGACGAAGCTTTGCCTGCAACGGGACGATGAATATATCACCTCGCATTCTATGAAAGCTTCTCGCTCACTGTTACAGATCTTACCTTCCACTGCTAAGGTGGTTTTGGAGCACAGGTCCTTGATTTTGAACACCACCTCTCCGGCGTCAGCAGGTCTTGCATCCGTGATGGTCAGCATGTATTTGCGTCCTTTATTGGAGATCTTGAAGCGACCGCCACTTTTAACGCTCTGACCGTTGACGGTCCAGGACGTCTCGTCCGAGCTCTCGCGAGACAGGATGCACTCGAAGCTGCAGGACTCGCCCTCGTTCACCTCGGCCGACTTCAGCCACTTCGTGATCCCAATGCCGATTTCTGCAGGCAGAAATAATGAAATCAAAAGACTTGATGTGCCAGAAGACATCAATGACAGCAAGAACGATGACTTTATGTAGTGTTTATTATCAAAGATGTTCAGAAGCAGTAACAGAGAATGGTTTTCAAATGTATTTCCAATGGTTTTTATATTGGAATTGTGATTGAAACATAACACGCTGTGACAGTGTTGGTTGACATGGAAGACAAACCCACCTCGGACCGTCACCTTGGACTTGGAAACCTCGGTGCCGAGGTCGCAGCTGTACTCTCCGGCGTCGTCTTTGGTCACATCCTTGATGATGAGTCCCAGAGACTTTCCCGTGTGGAGGAGCTCGTATTTTGGTCCGGCTTTTAAGACTTTACCTTCTTTTCTCCAAATGGGGGAAACTCTGGGCTTTGAAGCCTCGCAGGCCAGAGTTATCATCCCCTTTTCTTCTCCGGTGACATCGTCCAGAGACTTCAGGAACTCCGCACGCTTTTCTGCAGTTCAGAGGGGAAAAAGTGACTTTGGGAAAAGTTATATGTTTACCTTTTTGGGTGAACCAAAGCCACAAAGAGAATTTATATTCATGATAAAATATAGTCTGGAAAAAGTGACATGATACTGATTTTTTTAATATTCAAATTTTTAAATGTGAAAACAATCATAAAAATTAAAGCAGATTCCAGACTAAATATTTCACACACAAGTACATATAAATACATAGATTAGAAGAGGACTGAGAAAATCAAAAGAACTTCTTCAACCACACCCCTTCGGGGACTAATCAGTTGTTGAATGAAAGAGTAAAGTAAAACTAAGAAGGACCCAGAGTTGAACCCTGAAGAACTCCACAAGTCATTTTTATTCTTGTAACATCTAAAAAACTGTATTCTGTTTGTGTCTTTTTTGTTTTCTTTTGTTGTGAACTTGATGACCAAAAAATTGTCTTGTTTAATAAATGTGAAGCTCTGTAAAATGATTTTCTTGTATTTTTTAGTTTAGAAAAACCAATACCAATACCAGTGCGTTTTCATGTAACTTCTGATTGCCAAAGGAAGACATTAGAATTGAAAGTAAAGCGTTGATGTCATTGAAAATGTACACAAACCTTGTTTAAAAGAGTAAAAGTCCTCACCTTTGACCTTGAGCGTGACCGACTCTTTGACCTTGCGGACCTGGAAGGTGATGGTTCCTCCGTCCTGGGGCGCCAGGTTCTTCAGCACGAGCCGGTGAACTTTGCCTTCGTGGCTGATGGAGTTCACTTCGTTGGTGCAGAGAGGCTTGTTGTTGAGGAGCCACTGCGCCTCCTCGTCCTCGTAGTTCACCTCGCAGGTGAAGGAGGCGTCGCCGTCTTCGTCCACCTGCGTATCCGCGAGGTGCTTTGTGATCTGAATGTCGCGCACTGAAAGGGAAGAGTAAAGCGGTCAGTGTTGGTTCATGACGACTGGTTATCATGTTTTCTATCCTTTTGTACCTTCTACTGTGAGTTTTCCCTTCGTCTCGGCGGGTCCGGACTGACAGCTATACTCCCCGCTGTCCTCCTCCGTCAGCCTCTGGATGGTCAGCTGCGCCCGCGTGGCGTCTTGCTTCATGTTGTGTTTGTCGGAGGCTGACAGAGGAACCGACCCTCTGAACCATTTGACGTCTTTGGGCGGAGCAGAGAACTTGCAGCTGAGTATGGCCGAGCTCTTCTCCTTCGCCTTCACGTCTTTGAGGGCTCCGCGATCTCCAGGGGACGCTCTGGATTAGGACACATTGTGAGATGAGACTTTAAGAGTCAGCCAGTAAATGTAATGTCAGGGAGTAAAAATGCTCAGCAAACACATTTTAACAAGAAACCGTAGTTCAAATGACAGTCTGGTTAGAATGTTCCTGCTGTAAATGTTGAAATAAAACATCTTCAACAATTTCAAAGTGGACATAAAACTAACTAAATTCAACAAATATAAAATTAAAAAAAAAAAAAAAAATTGGCGCGCCCTCTAATTCACATTGCCTCCATCTTAGTGTACTAAGTTATGTTTGACCCCTCCAGACACTTCAGTGACAGTTTGTGTGTTGTGTATCAACTGCCTTTATAAACTGAGTTGACTTTTGCTGTCAGTTATAATGGAGTCGAATAAAAATCCCACCTTTTTTTTTTTTCGTTTTACAAACTGAGGCCTCTAGTGTCTAAAGTAGAAATCTGACTGTTTTGGAATCCACATAGAATGGAAGATAACCAATTTTCCTATCAGAAATGATCATTTTCTGTAACATTTGCCTTAAACTGTGAGGTTTGAGAGAAGTTGTCTCTCAACACTTTGACATGTTTACTGTTGCCATTACGACTACGTGCCAGGTTAAAAGAGATCATTTTAACCCAAATCACACGTTTTCCATAAACCTTACAAAGTGGTGTGATGTGTGTGTGTTCAAAGCCATTAAAAGCCAATGAGCACAAGTGACACAATGTGTTCTTCACATGTAAAACATTTTCAATAACCAATCAGACCTGAGATTAATTGAAAAGTCAAAATTCTCAATCCAAAAGTAAAATTCATCACTTGCTTTTTTTCTTTTTTCCAAGACCAATCAGGAACTAACCTCAATTGAGTTGAGATGACTGCCATCATAAATACAATATAATGAGAGTTGAGATGACCAAATGTGAAGAAGATATCTAAAACAGATGTATCTCCCAAAGTGTTGACCCTTGCAGACAGATTGTCTTTCCCCTCTGGGACTCTGTATGAGACTCTGCTACCTTTCACTGTGAGCTGGGCTGTAGACTTGCTCTTTCCGGCCGTGAACTGCACAGCTCCCGTCATGGAGGCTTTGGTCTTTTTGAAGGTGAGCCGGTGCAGCGTGCCTTCCTTCTCCATCTCCACGTCGGCGCCCTCCTGCACGCCGACTCCGTTCAGGGTCCAGACGGGAGGTTTGACCAGCTCCATGCTGATCTCCACCTCGAAGACTGCCGCGAACGGCTCCGTCACCTCCACCGGGCTCAGCTCCCGCACGATGCTGATGGACTGCTCTGTGGGGGCGGCGGAGGTCAGGGGGCGTCAGGAAGCAGAGCTCATCCAGTGAAATCAGTTAACAGTTGCGCTGTAGGGATGCTTTACACATCATGTCTCTGTTATTCATTAGTGACAAATTAAACCAAATATTTCATAGTTGCTTCAAAGTATGAATTTATACACTTCACAATTTGTCCTTATTGCATTTTAAGGATTATCACACTACAGTACTGAGCACACAAACAGACACACAGACAAGCACATACACAAAAGCAGACAAACTAATGAGACTATACACCCTCTCACTCACACACACACACACACACACACACACACACACACACACACACACACACACACACGCAAAACGGAACATGTAAGCATACAAGCACATGATCACATATATGAACACAAGCAGAAGCGAGCAAACACACATGCAGATGAAAATAGACATGTTAACACACATATACAGAAAAAAAAATGAACACACACACACACACCATACGCTCACACCCACACACACACACACACACACACACATGCACCACACAGACATCCATGCAGACACACAAGCAGACCCAGATACAACACACACAGAGACATGTACAAACAGAAACAAAGTCTTCTATATTGGTGTCTTTTTCTAAGCAAGCATCTGGGTAACGCTTCCTTTTACAGTACGGTAATTACCATGTATTAACATGGTAATTGCAAGGTAAGTACCATGTAATAAGGAGAAGTTACTGTAAAATTACCATGTAATTACAGGGTAACTATGTTGCTAATTACCTAGTACTTTTAGAGTAATTACCAAGCCAATTCCAGGCAAATACCAAGTAACTACCTGGTAGTAAGTATTAATTACTGGGTAATTATAATGTATATAGCAACTATGTCGGTAATTGCCAAGTACTTAGTAAGTACTTGGTAAGTAATTACCATGTAATCATTGGGAAATGTAGACTTTTTACTAGGTATTACTAGGTACTGCTAGGTGTGTATGCTATGTATTTCCCTATTAGTCAAGTGTTTTTTACTACTTACCTGGTAACTTCTTAGTATTTCCCAGTAACTACAATATTTACCTGGTAATTACGGTTGAACTGTAGACTACTGCAAAAGGAAGTGAGGCCTGTTTCCACACTATTACCTGGTAACTACTTATTCGTTACCCAGGAACTGCAAAAATACCTACCTCGAAATTATATAGTTATTAAAGTGGATTTGTACTGTAAAAGGAAGTGAGGTCTGTTTCCATGTTATTACATGGTAATTACTCATTTATTACCCAGTAAATAGAAAAATCTACCTGGAAATTACATAGTTATTAAAGTGGATTTGTACTGTAAAAGGAAGTGAGGTCTGTTTCCATGTTATTACCTGGTAATTACTCAGTATTTAGCCTGTTACTCGGAAACTTTCACATACCCCACACACTTGTACCAAAAATGCAGCAAACCCCATCAGTGTCTGTGATACAGTGTCTGAACAGCACACTGTATCTGTCAGGAGATCAGAGTTTCCATCAAAAACCACCATCACCAGCCATCACATTACATGAAGATGAACGCATTATTATTACACTTCCTCACTACGAACACCTCACTGTGACAGACATGCAAAAACAATAGAGCTGCCAAAGATAAACATTTTAATCAAATGGAGTTCAACTTCTTATAAAACAATTTACAAAACAGTGCACATTTTTAGCAGTCAGGCACCTTTTTTTTTAAGAAACAGAACAGACTTCTTTTGCAAAAAACAAAATACAAATAACAGTGATAAACAATCACTATAAATCAACATTAATAAGTACACTGCTCCAGTCTTGTGAATTCACATCATCATGTGTTTTCTGTCGACCCCTCTGGTCTACAGGAACCCTTGATCTCCATCATCTCGAATACCCAGGACCGTCGTCGCCAGGTGTTGTCACGTCGTCCACGTCCAGACTTGTACCTCCCTCGCAGTGATGGAAACAAGGACAGCACAACTTTTCCTTCTTAATGCTCAGGGTTTATTCACTGTAACACCCAAACCCCAAACGCGAGAGCTGAAAACATACAAATATACATATTAATAAACAGAAACTTAAACAATAAACAAATATACACATTGCACAAAACACAAATATCTTTAAACCTTCAACATACACATGAAACCGACATTACAACCGAAATATCCACCCAAGCCTGAACCACAGCCACCCAGCACCAGCTGCAGAGCCACCACACTACCACCACCACGATAATGATCAATAAAACACCAAGAAAAACGAAAATATACACACCTCACTGGCTGCCTCACACTGTAAAGGAGGTAAGCCGTTTGTTTTTGCTCTTTTCACGGAGTTTTTTGTTCTTATTTTTCTCTCCGCGTTTATCTGTGCATCACTTAATGTGGTCCTACCCGGAACGTTCCGCCGTAAACATGCTTTCTCTCATTAGAGTGGGAACCGAAATTTAATTAAATATAAATATCACTATATCACCAAGTGTCTGCAGACGTTCTGCCATAAATAAGCTTTCTCTCAGTCGAGGCAGAACCGAAATTTCTTAAATATAAATGTCACTGAGTGGCGGAACTATCCCTCTGCAGACGTTCCGGGTAGGACCACATTAAGTGGTGCACACAAACGTGGCGAGAGAGGGAAAACGCTCCAAAAAGTATGTAAAAAGAGCAAAAACAAACGGCTTACAATGTGAAGCAGCCAGTAAGGTGAGTATATTTCCTTTTCTTGGTGTTTTATTGATCATTATCGTGGTGGTAGTGTGGAGCTCTGCAGCTGGTGCTGGGTGGCTGTGGTCTCATGTTCAGGCTTGGGTGAATGATTCGGTTGTAATGTCGGTTTCATGTGTATGTTTGAAGGTTTAAAGATATTTGTGTTTTGTGCAATGTGTATATTTGTTTATTGTGTAAGTTTCTGTTTATTAATATGTATATTTGTATGTTTTCAGCTCTCACGTTTGGGGTTTGGGTGTTAAAGTGAATAAACCCTGAGCATTAAGAAGGAACAGTTGTGCTGTCCTCGTTTTCATCTCGCCGAGGGAGGTACAAGTCTGGACGTGGACAACGTGACAACACCTGGCGACGGCGGTCCTGGGTATTCGGGATGATGGAGGTCAAGGGTTCCTGTAGACCAGACGGGTCTGCAGAAAACACATGATGTGAATTCACAAGACTGGAGCAGTGTACTTATTAATGTTGATTTATAGTGATTGTTTATCACTGTTATTTGTATTTTGTTTTTTGCAAAAGAAATCTGTTCTGTTTCTTAAAAAAAAAAAGGTGCCTGACTGCTGAAAATGTGCACTGTTTTGTAAATTGTTTATAAGAAGTTGAACTCCATTTGATTAAAATGTTTATCTTTGGCAGCTCTCTTGTTTTTGCATGTCTGTCACAGTGAGGTGTTTGGAGTGAGGAAGTGTAATAATAATGCGTTCATCTTCATGTAATGTGATGGCTGGTGATGGTGGTTTTTGATGGAAACTCTGATCTCCTGACAGATACAGTGTGCTGTTCAGACACTGTATCACAGACACTGATGGGGTTTGCTGCATTTTTGGTACAAGTGTGTGGGGTATGTGAAAGTTTCCGAGTAACAGGCTAAATACTGAGTAATTACCAGGTAATAACATGGAAACAGACCTCACTTCCTTTTACAGTACAAATCCACTTTAATAACTATGTAATTTCCAGGTAGATATTTTTCTATTTACTGGGTAATAAATGAGTAATTACCATGTAATACCATGGAAACAGACCTCACTTCCTTTTACAGTACAAATCTACTTTAATAACTATGTAATTTCCAGGTAGGTATTTTTGCAGTTCCTGGGTAACGAATAAGTAGTTACCAGGTAATAGTGTGGAAACAGGCCTCACTTCCTTTTGCAGTAGTCTACAGTTCAACCGTAATTACCAGGTAAATGTTGCAGTTACTGGGAAATACTAAGAAGTTACCAGGTAAGTAGTAAAAAACACTTGACTAATAGGGAAATACATAGCGTACACACCTAGCAGTACCTAGTAATACCTAGTAAAAAGTCTACATTTCCCAACGATTACATGGTAATTACTTAGCAATTACTTAGTAAGTACTTGGCAATTACCGACATAGTTGCTATATACATTATAATTACCCAGTAATTAATACTTACTACCAGGTAGTTACTTGGTATTTGCCTGGAATTGGCTTGGTAATTACTCTAAAAGTACTAGGTAATTAGCAACATAGTTACCCTGTAATTACATGGTAATTTTACAGTAACTTCTCCTTATTACATGGTACTTACCTTGCAATTACCATGTTAATACATGGTAATTACCGTACTGTAAAGGAAGCGTTACCAGCATCTGTTAAGTTTTGTTTGTTTATTTGTTTTTTTTCACAGAAATGGTGCAGAGACAGTGCATCCTGTGTTAAAAGAAGAAATGGTTCAGGTTTGTTACAATAAGGTTCATGTTAAGAACCTTATGTTTTTCCATTAGTCAGAAAGTGAACACAGATACACACAGAGACCTCATTGACCTGCAGGCTGATGGCTTGTTTAATGCTGCACTGAGTTTACAGTGATGAGCCACCGCGTTACCTTCCACCAGCAGTTTACAGGACGTCTTGTCATCTGCGGCGTCGCAGGTGTACGTGTCCTCGTCCACGGAGTCCACGTCGTTGATGGTGAGCTTCCTGTACACGTCCTCACTCTTGATCTCGTACTTTTTCCCGGCCTTGATCTCCGTCTTGTTCTTGTACCATCTCACCTTGGCGCTCGCTCGAGACACCTGGCACTCCAGGTGAACGCGGTGCTTATACATGGCTATCTTATCCCTGAGCTTCTTCACAAACTTCACCGGAAGCTCTGAGGTGACGATAACAACCGAGTGGTCACACCGACGTGCCACGTGGGAGCCCACCGCACAGACAGAAGTATTGGGACACTTCCTGTTCTAAATCCTCAGACATTGACGAGAAGCTCATTCATCCTCTGCAGCTTCATGCTACACTTCACACTGAAGCTTTTGGATGCTGCGCAGAAGGCAGAAGGCGAAGCTGATAACTCTATGCAGATGATGCCGTGCTTTTAAATATATCAAATAAGGACTTCCAACTTCACTGGAACTGTCAAGTCAACGTAAACTGATTGAAATCTGGATAAGCACCACTAATTCATGGTCCTGGAATGAAAAGGATTTTTTTCCTCTTTTTCACTTTTCATAGTCAGACATTATTCCATGTCATGAAGTGGAATCATCTTGTTGTCTCATTGACTTATTTGTCTATTTTAATCTTTGTCTCTGACATCAACTCTATTAGAATCATCTAACTCCAACTAGTGCAACAGAGAGTCTTGATGCCTGAAGTGAATCCTCAATAGGTTCCTTCCAGGCAGAAGAAAAACCTTCTTCCTTCCTCCGTCACCTATGTTTCTCATGTCAGTATATTGGATTTTTTTTCAGCAAATGTTGAGTTTAATTGGCACAACATGACTGAAAAGAATAGATTAGTATATTCCCTCTTCCAGTGTGGTGGATGAATGGTCCCTATGAGGAGGAGCTCCAGCATTCCGGGGTCTTGATCATGAGAGATGAAAAATAGAATATGTGATCCATATTAAGTTCAAGGAAGTGGTTGTAGAAATGAGAGTCTGTTCTGGATTTCTCAACCTTATCCTCCTCTGAGGGTAAAAATTATTTTTGCATGATTCGCTCTGAAGTCATCCATCATCCATTAGAAGTTTTCAAGCATGAGTTCTCTTGCCAATAAAACTGACATCAAATTACCACTAACTTCACCTCTTTCGTCTGTGGGATCTCAATTTGTTTGTTGGCCAACAAGACAATAGATCTCAGCTAGAGGAACCTGGGAAGGAACAGGGTGTCTGTGTGTACAAATTATTTTCCTTTGGGATTAATAAAGGATTTCTATGCAATTCTATTCTATTCTTCGTATTTTTATCTCTCAGGTACTTTCATGACCCTGACTTGTTCTCCAAACAAACCCTGAGGCATAAAGTTCAGCGGGGTCTCAGACTGAGATCCAGGTAGCTCTTTATGCTCATAAAAAGGAGCTGATGGGTTCTGTAGACCTGTGGCTTTGAGTCTGAATCAAATACCTCAATCAAGTGATGCGACCCAATACTTTTGTCCATATAGTGCATGTTAAAGCCACAACATGATGATTCATTAGTCTCAAAAGCTGAAGCAAATAGCACGACCTTGTGCTGATGCAGCTCATTAGACAGAGTCAGCGGGTTGTTTGTATGTCAGCGTCTGTTCAGATTCTACAGGGCACTGACATAGAAACAAGGCGAGGAGTTGCAGTTTACAGCAACATGAGGTCAATTCAACGTAACCTGTCTGTCTGGGGTGATTTTCACATGTGGAAGTTTTCAACATTCAAATTCTGCAAACCCTCTGGAGACCATTTTCGAGCCTCAGCAGGCAAAACTCAGACCTGCTGCTGTTATTGTTGGCTTTTTTGAGTGTTTATTTCACCATCAGGTCTCAATGAGGAACAACACTGTGCATGCAAGGTGCAAATGGCTTTTCTATCACGACAGCTTCACCACTGTTAGAAAAGACACCAGCTACAAAACGTGGAAAGTTTTACATTTGGGTCACAAAACTAAGAAATATTAATGGAAATTGACAAAGTCTATTCAGAGAAATGGTTGCAAATAAAAATTATCGAAACTCTACATAAAAATGGTTTTCCTTTATTGATATCAATGAAAATGCGTCCCTTTCTTACAGCTGTTTATAGGGTCAACAGAAATAATCCATTTGCAGACACGTTAAACACGGCGAAGGTGAACAGACACCATGCAGCAGTGCGGACGGTACAGTTCATGGTAGCTGTGACTTGTTGTTTTGACTTACCTTTGACTTTGAGCTTCGCCGTTGATGAAACCTTCTCAGCTGTAAATTTAATCTCACCCATGTCTTCAATGGTCACAGATCTGAACAGCAACACGTAGGTTCTGCCTGGAAAAGGAATTGGGCTGCTTATGGCTAACTGTTGGCTAAAACAAAACTGTCAAAATGGTAATAATAACAATAATAGGGCTTTGAATTTTACAGATGGATATATGGGATATTTCTTCAATTGAATTTAATTGAATGAGCAGTTATTTAAACCCCTGGCTCTGAAAACTGCTGTTGTGTAAACGGACCTCCAAAAAATGCAACCAGGCTCTGCACTCTGTAACACTTTGTCTTACTTACCCTCCTGTCTCAACTTCACATTGTCGCTGGCTTTGATCTTTGCGCTGCCTTTGTACCACTGGCACTCCACCTCATCGTGTGAGATCTCACAGACAAATGAAGCGCTCTCCTTCTCCATCACCTCCACGTCCTCCAGCTTCTTCACAATCTTCACGTCTCTCGCTGCAGGGGGCACAACGGCTCAGACTCTCAGAAGACGACGTACGAGCACGCACACCGGAGCGGTTTCTGCAGAATAATAACGGCGATTACCTTTCACGGTGAGCTTAGCCGAGGTGTTGTCATCGGCGGTGCGACAGATGTAGGTGCCGCCATCTTCAGAAGAACATCTGCTGATGATTAACGTGCGTTTCCGGCCCACGGAGTGAATGCCAACGTTCTTCCCCGGTTTCAGTTCCGCGTCGTTCTGCAGAGTCACGGATCAGGTCGTCACAGAGGAGCCAGACACCGGCGTTTCACTCTGCAGGACGTCTTTATTAAATATTTCTCACCTTGAACCATCGGACGTCTGCGTTTGTTCTGGACACTTCACATTCAAACGTCGCCTTCTCCTTCTCGGGAACACTGACGTCCATGATGGGCTTGGAGATCATGGCAGGCGGTTCTGTGGGATCAGAACATGTGAGGATAAACAGTGAGCAATCAAGGGCAGCGGTTAAGTGAAGCAGCTTTTTCATGTATCGTCAGACTGCACCCAGACTTTCTGTCTCCACTACAAATGACTGTTTTCACTTCAACATACTCTCTACCTATTAAATCAAGAAATGGACTGTTCGGCCCGGACTCTGCAGTCTTACCCGTGACGATGAGTCGGGCTGAGGTGTGGACTCCCTCTGCGGTGAACGACACCAGGCCTGCGTCCTCCATCTTCAGGTTGGAGAATGTCAGAGCGTGTTTCTTTCCCAGAGCCGTGAGGCGGACGTTGTCCCCGGGCTTCAGCTTGGCCCCGTCTTTGGTCCACGATCCCTCCACGTCAGCCACACTGAGCTCCACCTCCATAGTCACTGTCTCCGTCTCATGAGCCTTGGTCTCCTTCAGAGGCTTCAGCACCTCAATCTTCTTCACTGAGAGAATGAGAATGGTGTTGGAGCCTGTGTTAACACAATGATCTGACCAAGTTTTGTAGATCCAAACTGTGTGTTGTGTGTGGCTCTTACTCTCCACAGTGAGTTTGGCCTGCGTCTTGTCGTCGAGAGTCTCACAGGAGTAGAAACCTCGGTCTGCGTGCGTGACGCTCTTGAAGACCACGCCTGCTTGACCCCGTTCACGCGGATCTCCACATTGCCTCCGGCCTGCAGCACACGCTGTTCTTCATCCACCGCACCTCCTCCGACGCCTTGCTCAGCTCCACCTCCAGCTTCACCTCGCTCTGCTCCTCCGCTGTCAGGTTCTCCAGCTTCTTCTTGAAGGTCACGGGTTCACCTGGAGGAGGAGCGGAGCGCGGTGAGGAGCAGCAGACACCCTTCAGGGACAGACGTTCGGAGGAGACTCTTACGTTGCACTTGCAGCGAGGCCTGGCAGGTCTTGCCCTCGGCGTCCACGCTGACCTCCCCTCCGTCCTTCGGAGTGACGGAGGTGATGGTGAGCGAGTGGCTGCCGCCGCCGTGCTCCAGCTTGTACTTGGACCCGGCGGTGACGGCGGCGCCGTTGTGGAACCATTTGACGCTGGCGTCCGACGGGTTGACGGCACACTTGAAAATGGCATCTTTTCCCTCCGTCGCAGCCACGTTGTTCAGTTTGGTGGTGAACCTCACCGCTCGCGGTGCTGGAGGGAAGAAACACACTGATAGGATGAGATACCAGAAATACCTGCACTCTTCAACTCAGATGTTTGTTAATTTTTTTATTCTAGCATTAAAGACATAAATAAAGAGTTTTTAGGCAAAAATTGTTACATTTTGGAGTCTGACAGGTTGATTACCTTTAGAGGAGACTTTAGCTGAGGTCTTATCGTTCCTACATTCACAGCTGTATTCTCCTTCATCCTCTTTGGCCATGCCGGTCACAGTGAGGATTCGCTTTGCCCCGTCTGTCCTGATGCTTGACCTGCCGCCGGGTTTGATCTCCCGGCCGTCACGCTTCCACACGACGTCCCCGTGGTCTGATTCAACTCGCACATCAGACTGAGCATTCCTCCCAGCTCCACCGACGCAGGTTTCAATGGAACGACAAACTTTAAACCCACATCTGATTGAAAATAAATAAATCAAACACAAACATCAGCAGAGGCCATCACAGCTCTGACAGTCAGAAAACTAAAAACTGTAGTAAATAGCATCAATCTGAAAACACAAAGCTTGTCAGAACCATTAATAATAAGAAAGAAACTCATAAAAACAATCCGAATATAGGAAGTATGACAAAAGTTAAAAAAGCAAAATTTACAGAAGAAAAGATGAACTGCAAGACCTGCTAGTGACCAGATATACTCGTATACTAGTTTCAAAAGATAGTGATGCTCTAACAGTCCAAAAACAATCAAAATGGACTTATAATCAGATAAAAACTCATGCATAATGAAGAAAAAAAGAGAAAAATAATGAAGACGAGACAGTAATCAATCGTAAAACAGACTGCAGCTGAAAAACGTGAACCTGTGTCTGACCACTAATCTGACCTCTGACCCACCTTTGACCTGGACTTTGAAGTCCAGTTTGTCGTCAGCGGTCTGACAGCAGTACAAGCCGCTGTCCTTGCTCTCGCTGGATTTCACGATCAGCGTCCGCGAGCAGCCATCCTTCTTCATCTCGTACTTGCTGCTCTCTGCTTGAGCTCCACGCCGTCCTTGAACCACCTGACGGTGGCGCTCTCTGCCGTCACCTCCGCGCTCAAAACAATGCTCTCACTTGCTTGGACGGTGTACGAGTCCTTCACCGACTTCTTCTGGAACTTAACTGCTGCATCTGTAAAGAAAAAGCTCCGTCAGAGCTTTTGACAAAAACCAGCTGATTGAATTTATGATTTTTATCCGTTTTACCAGAGGACTGCAGTTTGAACACCAGCTTCTCAGATGCAGCCTCGCAGGTGTACTCTCCAGCATCTTTCTTCTCCATCTTTTCAATCACCAGCTCACGAATCTTTCCCTTTGACTCCATGTGGACTGCTTTGCTGGAGGTGAGCAGCTTTCCATCTTTGTACCACTTCACGTCCATCTTAGGATCTGAAACCTCGCAGCTCAGAGTGGCTTTCTGAGAGAGAGGAGCTTTCACCTCCTTCTGGACTGTCTCCTTGTTGGAGAAACCCGCCTGAGCTTCTGGGAATAAAAAAAATTGGTTTGAATGCTTTCCAACGGACTGGAAATGAAAAACAACAAACAGAAAATCTCATACTTGAAAATGAATGTAACAGAAAGATAACTAGAAAACTAAACAGAACCAAACTAGTGTGGTTGTTTAAAGGCACCAGTGATAATTAACCACAGATATTTTTCTCTATAGATATTTATATTCCGATGTAGGAAAGAGTGTCACAATATGTATCAAAGACAAGGAGTACAGATACCTGAAATCTGGGTTGCAGTTTGGTATTACTGAATGCAACACCATACGACGGTAACTCTGTTAAACTCGTTACAGCTCTTCAAGTCTCCTACCTTCCACCTGCAGTTTGAACTTGAGCTTCTCCGTCCCGGCCTCACAGACGTACTCTCCTGCATCTTTCTTCTCCACGCTGTCCAGGACCAGCTCCCTGTTGTTTCCTTTGGACTCGGTGTGAATCGTCTTGCTGGAAGTCAGCAGTTTGCCGTCTTTGTACCACTTCACCTCCGTCTTGGAGTCGGCCACCTCCCAGCTCAGAGAGGCTTTCTGAGACAGAGACGCCTTCACCTCCTTCTGCACCGACTGCACCTGGAGCTCTGCAGAGGTGATAACAGTTGGTATATACGGAGATGACGCCGTGTTTTCCACACATTCAAGGCACAGTGTAAATGATTAGTAGCCTTAAGTGGTCGATTAGCTTGTCTTATGTGTGACTGGACTCATTACTTTGTTAGCCTCAGTGGAACCAAAGGTATTTTCCTCAATGTTGCTATTTCACTAAACTCCTGTTTACTATGGAGGGAGTGATGCGATAATCCTGAAATGACTCAGTCTTCCTGTCAGCAACAGATGTGAAAGTGCAATGTCAAACTCATGTCCGCGTAGACAGAGGAAAATGTGTGCGTGTTTTCATGACAAAAACAACCAACAGTGTCAAGTGGTGGTCTGGCTCGCTAACTACATCTTATTCAGTGTGTCTGCTGTTTCATTGTGAAGAGACGTTGCTTTCAAAGCATCATGTAACCGCAAAACTTTTCTGACGCAAAAACAAGTGTGTTGTTTGCATGTTGACAGTTAATCTCCACTGTTTTGCCACCACTTCTCATTATAGTCAGCTCATGAATCTGTTTCTAGTAAGAAGCGCTCTCATCCACGCCTCACCTTCCACCTGCAGTCTGAACTTGAGCTTCTCCGTCCCGCCTCACAGACGTACTCTCCAGCGTCTTTCTTCTCCACGCTGTCCAGCACCAGCTGACGGCTCTTTCCTCTGGACTCGGTGTGAATCGTCCTGCTGGAAGTCAGCAGTTTGCCGTCTTTGTACCATTTGACCTCCGTCTTGGAGTCGGCCACCTCACAGCTCAGAGAGGCTTTCTGAGACAGAGACGCCTTCACCTCCTTCTGCACCGACTCCTTGTTGGAGAAGGCTGACTGGACCTGGAGCTCTGCAGAGGCAGCAACAGTCTCATGTGAATGAATGAAGTGAACAAGTCGAGAACCGCAGTCTGATATTTAACCATGACGTCAACTTTAAGCCCTACATTGGTGAAAACCCTAGCTTAACGAGAAGGTCTATACCACAATCTCTCCTTCATTATTAACTCTGTTCTGTCTTTTCTGCCAAAGAAATTAAATAATCCTATTTCAGAGTCATGGTCAATCTCAGGTGCTTTCCGTTGAACTCCATGTTACTCCAACGATCGCATTAAAGGTCATTAAAGAACACAAGAGAATGTCAAGAACTGGGTTCCAACGGCCCATTCACTGAGAAACTGGAGGTTATTGGCATATGAACTTTGGGTGACACACCCATAAAGTTTAAATACCGGGGTCCTCCACACCTTTTCGTTTGATCAGTCAGCATGAACTGACAAAACCACTTGGATAAGAGAGGAAATGTCTTGAAGACGGATGACCAAGTCCGGTTGACCTGATTCAATTTCCAGTGAGATATCAGTGATGTTACCAAAAAAAAAAGGCAATTTATCATTTAAAGAAAATTTCCAAAGTACATTATTTTGTCTCTCAGCCAATGAAAACATTTATTCAAGTGTTTGTAATCTGCACGACGGTATGCTCACAATTGTCTGGTTTCCCCAAAATGAACCCTGCACCATGAAAGCTGCTGCAGGTTTCAGCTGCATGCTGGGACAGTGAATATCACACAGAGTGGAAGGTCTCTGCATCTGGGTCCTGTTAGCTTTATGTCTCACTTGTCTTGTTCCGCCGAATTTAGATTTGTCTTTAGCATAAGAGCCTGGGAGCTCTCAACTGACCAGGAAGTCATCCTTTAGTTATAAAACAAGTGAGAGTTTTGGCCTCAATGCACATATCACCACTTCTTCTCATTATCATCAGTTTGTGAATCAGATTCCTGCAAGAGGTGCTCTCATCCACGCCTCACCTTCCAACTGCAGTCTGAACTTGAGCTTCTCAGTCCCGGCTTCACAGACGTACTCTCCAGCATCTTTCTTCTCCACGCTGTCCAGCACCAGCTGACGGCTCTTTCCTTTGGACTCGGTGTGAATCGTCCTGCTGGAAGTCAGCAGTTTGCCGTCTTTGTACCATTTGACCTCCGTCTTGGAGTCGGCCACCTCACAGCTCAGAGGCTTTCTGAGACAGAGACGCCTTCACCTCCTTCTGCACCGACTCCTTGTTGGAGAAGCCTGACTGGACCTGGAGCTCTGCAGAGGCGACACCAGATAGTCTGATGTGAATAATAAGTTCATTGTTGTATAAACTGAAGTGTTAAACTCCTGAGAGTCTCTGTTGGTTCTTTGCTCTTGAAAGCAGTCACATATAGTCTAATATTATAATCATTATCTTTAAATTTTGGTCTATTTGACCATGAAGTCAGGTTTTAGGCCCATATTGAGGAGAAACCTTCTTTTAACAGAGGAGGAGGTTTATTCCACCGTCTCTGGTCCATGAACAGAAACCTGAGATCATTAAAATATGAAAATTTCAGTGAGACCCAAAAAAAATTAAATACCAAAAGTTCCACACTGTTTAGTTAGACCCCGTGTACACAACATCGTTCTAGAGTGAAAACAGAAAACTTTCATTGCTTTTTGGTTGTCTGTTAGTGTTTACACAATGCTGCTTGGAGTCCTGAATATGAAACTTTTTGAAACAGCTTCCAAGATTTAACTTTTGAAAAAGTTCTAACGCATCTCGGTGTAAACGGGAAAATACAACTGTTCTGAATTGCTGCTACTGTGGGTGTGACCTTTGGTGGTAGTAGGTCGATCTGAACATGGTGAGAAGGATTCAGTGTGTGCTGTTCACTCTTTATAATTACGTGCTTCTCCAAGGAAGTGGACATTTACTCCACCATTCTGGATCACATGTGGAGATAGATTTTATTTCTGACAAACAACCAATACTGATTGGTCCAAAACAACCAGAGACAGTTCAAAGTATCTTCAATGTCAATGTTATCATTAGTTTGTGAATCAGTTTCTTGTAGTGGAATATAATCGAATATCTTTATTGCTATTGTAACAAAACAACAAAATCTATAGTGTCATCCAATCTGTGCATCATAAAAGCACTTCAAATCCACTGAATGTATTTCGAAATCCACTGAAAACCCTGAACATAAGAAGCGCTTTCATCCAACTCACCTTCCACCTGCAGTCTGAACTTGAGCTTCTCCGTCCCGGCCTCACAGACGTACTCTCCTGAGTCTTGCTTCTCCACGCTGTCCAGCACCAGCTGACGACTCTTTCCTTTGGACTCGGTGTGAATCGTCTTGCTGGAAGTCAGCAGTTTGCCGTCTTTGTACCATTTGACCTCCGTCTTGGAGTCGGCCACCTCACAGCTCAGAGAGGCTTTCTGAGACAGAGACGCCTTCACCTCCTTCTGCACCGACTCCTTGTTGGAGAAGCCTGACTGGACCTGGAGCTCTGGAGGCAACACCAAAAGTCAATGTGAATAATAAGAAATTCATAGTGTTGTATAACCTGAGATGTTGAGCTTCTTGGAATCTCTGTTGGTTCTTTGCTCTTGAAAAATAGGGGCATGAAGCTTACAGACTGTAATTGAAACAGAACAATGAAAGGTTTGAATCCAAGATGCTTTTTTCTTTGGCTTACATCAATAGATTAATTTCTGTAGTGTGATTTTAAATGTCTTTAAAAATGTTAAAAACAAAAACAAACTTTTTTTTTTACCATTGTTACTGACTTTTATTGTTTTTTCAAGTGTTTCATATTGATGTTTTTAGCTTTATTTTGTTGTTTGTAGCACTTTGAGATTTTCTTAAATGTAAAGTGCAAAACAAACTAAATACATTACCATTATTGCAGCAAGACTTCAGTTAACATCCAAATTATAGAGCATCTTCCTCCAATCAATAAGTACTAAGTAGTTCAATCTACTATTGTTGAAATTGGTAACTAGAAATGCAGTTAAGTGTTAAGTGTTAATTTTTGATAATGTTGATCCTACCTTCCACCTGCAGTCTGAACTTGAGCTTCTCGTCCCGGCCTCACAGATGTACTCTCCTGCGTTTCTTCTCCACGCTGTCCAGCATCAGCTGACGGCTCTTTCCTTTGGACTCGGTGTGAATCGTCTTGCTGGAAGTCAGCAGTTTGCCGTCTTTGTACCATTTGACCTCCGTCTTGGAGTCGGCCACCTCACAGCTCAGAGAGGCTTTCTGAGACAGAGACCCTTCACCTCCTTCTGCACCGACTCCTTGTTGGAGAAGGCAGATTTCGGCTGTAGGTCAGAAGCAGGAAGGTCTGTGAGGGGAGAAGAAAGTCATTACGTTTTCACATTGAATTAATATATCTTTAATTATCTCATTCAATATTCATTTTTCTAACCCTCCCCGGTAAGAGAGTTGAAATTTGTTTATTTTTTTCGAGTTCCTTTGCACATAGAGACTGATCTAAGCTTTCCTACCTGACACGGCCACCTTGAAGACCAGCTTCTCTCCTCCGGCCTCGCAGGTGTACTCTCCGGCGTCGCTCTTCTCCACCTTCTCCATCACCAGCAGGCGAGTGTTCCCCTTCACCTCGGAGTACACGGTCCGGCTGGAAATCAGCTGCTTGCCGTCTTTGTACCACTTGACCTCGGTCTTGCTGTCGGACACGGTGCAGCTCAGGGAGGCTTTCTGAGACAGGGAGGCCTTCACCTCCTTCTGCACCGCCTCCTTTTTGGAGAAGACGGCTGCGGTTTCTGAGACAGAAGAACATGAGGTTCATTCGGGCTTCACTACGGCTGAGTTTTCTGGGTTTCCTGCTCTCTCTCACCTTTGATCTTGACCTGGAATGTGACTTTGTCCGCCGCCGTCTCGCAGGTAGTGGCCCTCGTCGCTCTTCTTG
This sequence comes from Salarias fasciatus, assembly GCF_902148845.1. Taxonomy (NCBI): domain Eukaryota; kingdom Metazoa; phylum Chordata; class Actinopteri; order Blenniiformes; family Blenniidae; genus Salarias; species Salarias fasciatus. The sequence goes on from NW_021941313.1 coordinate 51,071, forward strand.
GCGTTTTTGATCACGAGCTTCCTTTGAGTCCCTTTGGAGATGAAGGTGGTTCTTTGGTCCTCGATGATCTCCACTTGGTCTTTCCTCCACACCACAGCGGCGCTGGCAGGCGAGACCTCGCAGCTCAGCTCCAGATCGCCTTTCAGGGAAGAGGACATTCCCATCGTCCCTCTGGCTTTGTTCAGGAACTTTGCTGGTTCATCTGGAGAAATAATCGAAAAAAACAAAACAAAGCAATACGAAACACATAAACAAGCTTGATTGGATTCATTAAATCATCTGGCAAAAATGATAACTGAATATAGTTTAATTGAAATTTAAAAAGTAAAATCATATTAGTTCATTGATACAATACTACAGTACAAACAAAACACATTTATTTCAGTGAATGAAACTAAGGTAATTTGTTCAAGATAAAAATTTGATTAAGCTGAATACTTTTAAATGTGGTTTTCACAGAAAAGGGAGAAATGATGAAGACCATGCAATT